>NC_056731.1:104345651-104485651 GCF_019279795.1 Protopterus annectens | reverse complement strand
CACCTGTGTTGGCAGTCACCTGGACTCTGCATAAGTGTGGACCATGGGTTAGGATAATCAGATGGGACAGTTGTTCCATAGGAAACATCAGCCAGGGCTCTCTACAAGTAGCATATGCATAACATCAAAAGTCCCCCAAAGACATGTGTTGCAACATGTACTGGTGTACCAAGACCAAGTTGGAAACCTACAGACAGTATCAATTAAGATACATGTGCTACATAACCAACTCCTCACCCCACCTCAGGCCCACCATCCACATCTGTACCTTGTTGGTGCCAGTGTACACCTATATGTTTGCCATTCATTAGCAGGGACTAGGCCACCACACATGGTGTTCAGAATTTGGGACTGCAAAATGACACATGTGTAGGCCATAGTTGTCAAGCATCTGCAAAAAAGCTGAGGATGGGGAGGGTTGTCATCCTGAAACACAACAGTGAACTGAAGCAGAGAATCAAAGCTTGCTAAGAATGGCTGTATCTGCACACAGTCAAGGTCATGAACTGTGGCAGACATAACCCTGGCTCCACAGCAATAGTGATGGTACTGTGTGACCACCAAGGGCTGTGCACTTGAGTTGACCTTGCAATCATGCAAAGTTGGGGGACATTTGTAGGGTAGACTGACCAAATACTGGCAAATGCAGATGGCCCATGCTAGTGTATCCCTTTCAGGAAAAGTGACTGCTGTAGTACACTTAACAGTTGGTACAACAAACCATCATGATAAGGGTATGCATACATATACACCCACAAATTGTATGCATCTCAATCAGCATCTGCACAACTAACACATTTGTCTGATACTGCATTTGTTTGCACACGTCATATGTCACATATCAGGTTCATGTAATGTTAACATATGCAGTAATGTGGCCCCATGGCATATCAGGGAAGACAGTGCCATGTCAATAAGGGTGTGTACACCACCTATAGCTACAGTAAGGTTTGAAGGTTGTTGGTGTAATTGTATTTTATTGGCCATAAATGCACTGCTGATGATGAGATCTGTAAATCACAAATGACAGCTGTCCACATATCTTTCCAGATATGTGTTGGACAAACACATAGGGGCTTTGAGCAGCAAAGCAAACATAACTGACACACATATACCATTCAGCAATGGTGTGCACACCTGTGAGGTATGGTGCACAGTACATGCCAGGGTGCTGAACAGGTGTACAGCAATACTGTGTACATGGGTTCTGTGTGTTCCAGGGAAGGGGCATCACCTACTAACACAACCCAGGCACCACAGAGATGTATAATGATGGTAACAGGGATTGACTATAGCTGCACTGCATGCTGAGTGCCATATGTCATGCATGTTGACAGATGGGTAATGAGAGGTCTGTGTGTAATATCTTTGTGCAACCTCACCTGTAAGTGTTTTTGTGTGTGTGTGTGTGTGTGTGTGTGTGTGTGTGTGTGTGTGTGTGTGTGTGTGTGTGTGTGTGTGTGTGTGTAAAGTCCGTTTCTTGTTTTCCTCTCACAGGTGACGAGGTGGGTCAGGGTCCCTCCTGCAGGCAATCTGATGAGACACTCGTAATGATGATAGGTGTGTTGAGGCACAGGCGGGGTTGTCAGGGGCTGAAAATGCACCATCGTTTGACATCCCCACTGTTATCTAGCCCATACACGCACACAGTCACATTGCCTATACATACCTGTATAGGTCAGCCACATGGCAAAACTGTGTGCATGCATAAACACACACATCACCAATGCAGCTAGGGCAACCCCATACCTACACACACCACATCACAACAGCCTAATTAATAATTAAACCCCCTCACACACACACATGATGTCAAATGTATGGCTCAGCCTAGGTCTCTGGCAAACCAACAACACACCCTGTGCATATGATGATACCTGTGCCACATCCCTGTCATACATTACATTGATGCAAGGACAGGTTAATATGATTCTGATGCACAGGGTGACTGTACTACGGTGTACCAATGTAATGCTGTGTAACATGTTGTCAGCAGTAAAGTTTAATGCTTACATGTCAGGAAGTATAGCTGTCCAGCCATGATGCATTACAGCTGTTAGTAACAGTGAGTGATTGTGGTCTCCATAATGTATGTGTCCATGTGTCAGCAGGATGTTGGTCTGCTGTTGTTTCCTACAAGGGGTATGGCACTGTGGTGACACCTTGGTTGTGCCATATCCTGGGTACAGGTGAACACATTACAGGTCTGTATAACAGTTACTGCATATGCTACATGGCTGATAGGTCTGGGGGTGCATACAGGTGAGTGCATGGTGGCTGATGTCAGCAGCCCTTCTACAGTGGACAATGGTAAGTGTACTGGGTGGTACACAACACATGTTTGTGTATAACACACACAGAGGCTTTGGTGTTGATGCAATACACAGAGAATACTGTACACATGAATGTATGTACTTGTTCAAGAAACCCATTTTAGCCTATGTAATTCCACCAAGACAGAATAGGCACAACAACACATTGTGAAATAAGCAGTCTGCTAGTTTAATGTCATTGATGATGGTACTGGCAGGGTATATGTCCCCTTCCCCAATGTAGTGCAGTCCTCAACTCAGTAAACATAGGTGTGCTGGTGTGGGTGGCACAGCCCTTCCCTTTGGAGGGTGTGAAGTGCTGTAGAACCACAGATAGTGTGATTGACAACTACTTAGCCTGTTAACATGAACTGTACAGTATTACAGCCAGCTAAGCAGGGGGATACACTCAACAGTAACTGCAATAATGGTGGCTGTGTCCACAAGAGCCACACCCAGCTATATATACCAACCCCAGTATCACTGTACACCTATACAGTGGGGAAGAGGGCATTTACACATCTACTACTAGTTGTGATGGAATGTATTTCCACAGGAAGATACCTGTTAAATGTTAGCATTTGCCAGGCAGTTCTTGGACAGGTAACCTCCTGGGACATGTATATTCTGCAAACGGAAGTAGATCCCTTCACATACACACACACTCTTACTTTGCAACACTGGGACTAGAACCCCTACCTAGGTATGTAGTGCTACTGATGTGTGTGGTCTTAATTGCACACACCACACAGCTTTTAGGATGAGGTGTGTTCCACATTACATGTTACATGAAGAACATCCCCAGGGCCTGTACAATATGGTAATGGGAAATGTACTGGTTGTTTATGGACAATGCATAGTGTGACATACTGTCATATACACATTGACAAACACATACCAGTCATACACACATCTGAGAGCTCTGGGCTTATTAGTGCTATCTACCTTATCAGTGTGTCCATTCTGTTACAGATAAGTTGCACACAGCACATGCATAACTGGGCTGGATAGTGTTATCAGTTACCTGTATGGTTGACGGTGACAGTCGTCCCCATACAGTGGAACATGAGACATGTACTGGGGGAACCATGGTGCAAAGACAGTATACCCAGCAGCCACACCCCACAGTGGATATTGTACACACTGAAACCCATGATAATAATCTGACATACCCACCATCACACATTCACCAGGACTGCAATACAACCCCTTGTCTATCCCAAGAGTGCTACTACAGGGATATGCATCTAAAGCACATGCCACAGGGATAGTAGGGTGATGCATTGTCATAGCTCTCCTATGGTCAGCAACATCACTATCCCTAATACTGTGTGGCAAGGCATATTGTATTAGGATAATGTGACCTCAGAATGCTGTATACTACAAATATATACACTTGCACACATACACACATTTGGCAGAACCCAGAGGGTATCCCATGCCTATCAACTCATTTGGACAACAGTGTTGTGCTGGTACTGCAAGCCCCAGGTAGCCCATAGAGTGAAAGGTGTAACAAGATACATGTAATGTCCAGTACAGCAACAGCCACATCTAACTATGGCAATGGGGGTGTGGTGTGTGTGAAGGGCCTCAGGGTATTATCAACTACAGGTCTACAAACACAAAGACACTGTTATTCTCAGTAATGCACACATACACATTTGTCAGTACTGGGGTCCATTGGTGCAGGTGTTCATAGGTGTGTACCAGGCTACTGTCCATGGAGAGATGGGAAGTATAGGGGATGTGTGTACAGTGATATCATGCCACCTGCCATGTGCCAGCAGGCCATCTATCAACAGATACCACAGGGGTGGTCCTCAGGGTGAGAGTTACATGCAACATCCAATCATCTGGTTGCCTCTTGCAGAGGGCCAGTGAGGTGCTCCAGTTGACATGTATGCAACATGTATTACATAACATGGTCAGTGTCTGTCTTGGAGACCTGTACCCAAGCATGTTCTGTTGACTGTGGTAGTATAGTTGAGGTATCCATGGCATGTGGTGCATACAGGGTGTGGATTCCTAGCTGTGGCATTCATAACACAGCTGGGCAGACATGTCAGTGTCACTCAAGCATAGATTGCCTGTAATCAGCCAAGATGGAGTCCCAACATCTGCACATCTGTGCAGAGGACAGACAGACATCAGCTAACCAACTGGTTATGCAGTAGGATGACTGTGTTGACTGATAGACATCTAACACTGATAGGTATCTCATTACTACATAACAGCAGCCCTCAATGACATGTCCTATACACACAGTAGTCTACAGTTAATATCCACGTCAGATCAATATCCAGTAGCAAATACTTAATGACACACAGCTCACACACCACGAACATGATAATGAGGACTCAGAGTCCATCTCTGCATGCTGGGATGTTTGGTTCCAGTACTACAATCTGCAATCTGCTCTTACTAGGAAATGCCACTGTCAACAGTAGTAATGTAATGATACACTACATGACAGTGTGACTGCATATAACCTGGGATACTACCCATGTATGAAATGCATTCAAGCAGAAAAGAGTGTTGTACAAGCCATATATACTCAGGTATCCCAGACAGTAGACTCACAACCCTTGCTACTGTAATGACAGCACATAGATGCATGTTATGTACATGGAAGTAAATGCATTTATTAAGGATGTCATTACCCTGCTATTTTATTAGACTGGAATGTGATCACTAGTTCCCAGGGCTGAGCTATGCTAAGCAGGTATAAGCATTAGTTAAATATAACTGCTAAACTTATTTGCACACTAGTAAGAGAAGCCTACATGGTATAAGCAGCTATACGTTTAACTGTACATTAGCATCATTCACTGTTGTGCAAACCCACTCAAAGCTTCTCAAAACTGCCTTAACCACTCTGCATCCAACAGCTGTTGCAGGTCTTGAACCCAGGAAACTATGTACTATAGTTACAGCAGTTAACCACTAAGCTATCACAGATGTGAAAATGGTTGTTGTTTTTTTCAATATATCTGTCAGTACACATACTGAATAGTATTGAACAATTGCTATGACTTCTACAATTGTGTAGTACTTGTTATTGATATTAATGTTGAATTGCGTATGTTGTTATATATAAATATACACATCAGATAAATAGGGTGTGATACATCTTGGAAGGTATATACAACAGTCATGTTTACACATAACAGGAATATGTGTATATATATATATATATATATATATATATATATATATATATATATATATATATACATGTACATATACGTATGTATATATATGTATATATATATATATATATATATATATATATATAAAATATATGTGTATATATAAAATATATGTGTATATATCTATATCTGTCTATATATATATATATATATATATATATATATATATATATATGGGTCTATTGTAAAAAACCGAAATAACACTTCTAGAAAAATGGATTTGGAAGGCACACTTGTGCGACGTGCCACACTACCGAAATTACATCAGTACAAGCACCATTTAATCGAAAACAATGTCAGGAGCTACAACACACCAAACCAAAGTGCCACAATTCATAAAAACAGAATCAAGTAACTGTCCACTCCATACCGTGATGTCACTCCACAGAAATAATCAACTCAAATTTTATATCCCTGTTATACATCATAACATGTAAGAATTAAGCAAGGTGCTGTACATCATAACATTCAGCCAGTAAGCAAGGTGCTGTACAATTGTACAAATTAATGTAAAAATGCAAGGTGCTGTACAATTTTACAAACAAATGTGAAAGTACTGCTTCACATGTGCAATAAATGCGATACCATTGTAATGAATTCTAATGGTGACTATTCTGATCTGTTAGCAAAGATGGCTTCAAAGTGACGCTGTCACCTCTGCAGAGCCCATTTTTTTGGTGAAGGAGGGCAAGCTGCAGACATATGCAACCAGAGTTCATCAATCCTCTTCTGCTCCCTGGCAATAGTAAACAAAACACTGTTGATATCTGACATGTGCTTCCCAATCAAACATTTGAAATGTTGATGCCAAGCCTCAATGCTCTTTTGTGTCCTGGGCAGGCAAAGATCATTGAGAACAGAGACATTCCAAAATGCGACTGGTAATAGGGGAGGGAATGTAAACTGAGCCACATTGCAAGTGAGAAACTTACGTGGGTTTCCCAAGATGTACCATTCAGTGAAATATCGCAGTTGTTTTTCACCTTCAGATGGAAAAGTGCTTTTGACTGTTTCAAATGTGGGTATAACGTCCTCCTCCTCGAGGAACGCTAAGGCAGCCAATTGTTTCACAGCAAGCTGGAACGCAATATTTGAATTATGCAGACCACCTAGACCTAAACTCTGCACCTACCTCCATAAATTATGGCCAAAGTGGAAGAAACATCCCTTACAGACAATATTTTGAAAATTAACTTTTATACCCTTTAGTGCAGCGATTTCGAAGTCACAGATAATGAATTTCAGCTGTGGTTGCAGTCCATGTCCAGCAAAAAAATTAAGCACACCACTCCAAAGAAAATTGTGCGACTTAAGGGACTTCTTTGCCATCATACAATACAATAATGGTACACTCTTACTGTACACCCCACACTTCACAAACGCATGGATAGTGTATAACTGCCTGACAGAAGCATTTTTAATGAAATAAGTGCCATCCATCAGCCATATACTTGCAGACGCTAAGTCTGTCAAATTTTGTGTGGTAGTCAGAAGTACCACAATGGTATCTGTTGTTGCATCGCTCAATATTCTTTGTATGAAAACCCCAGATTTCAAAGGGAAGTTCTCCACATTTACATCAAGTAAACTAGTAGTCCTAACAGCCTTTACATCCTTACATTTTAAACATGCCCTTCTAACCTGGGCAAGCATTGCTTTCCTGCTAGGTAAACCAGGAGCAAAACTGAGTGATGTAGACGCTAGTGCGTCATCTACAATTAAACAGGCAGAATCCCTGGAAAATGTAGCACGCTGTTTTACCTTACTACATACACTATATTGTTCAATATCACACGGGTCTCTGGAATGGTTATGTTGAACAGATTTCACCAGTTCTTCTCCTGCTATCACAGTCATTGTTACAGCTCTACTCTTGCAATTCCCTGTCAGTTTTTGTTTCCAGCACCAGTATGTCCGGGTTTTACTTATTTTTTCCAGGTAATGCACGTACCCTTCGATAGTGAGTAGTTCTTTCCCTTTGTTAGAAAGTACAGTGTTGTATACTTTGCCAAGTGCTCCTGCTTGTAAATATTCCATATCCGCCATTGTTGACAATTAGTACAATGTACAAACCTGTTACTGCAGTTACTACATTTAAGGTGCAACAATGAGCTGTTCAGAATGTCGATCAGCTGTGCTTCGTACTGATGTAATTTTGGTAGTTTGGCACTTCGCACAAGTGTAGCAAAGCAGATCTACAACCTGGAAGCTGGCTCTGGAAACCCAGAATAAAAAGTCGATGAAATGCTGATATTCCTTCTTCTGCAAGGCAGAAAATGAAAGGCTGCAACTTACATAAAACTTTCTTGCTTTAATAACAAACAACAATCTCCTCAAGCGCTTTCGCTCAGCCTGGTGCTGAGCTTTTTCAAGATACAATAAAATCAAGCTGGTTGTTCTTTATATACATAGTCAAAACTTGACCAATAATTCAATTAGTAAAAGAGAAGGTCTAATTAACCCTTCAAATTACTTGCTAGTACAAAACCTGCTTGCAGGCAAACCATTACTAAGCACAACTCACTGCAATGTCCAACAAAGTCTATGCATAAACTTAATAATCAATTGTTGGTGTACGTACAAGTTGCCATAAAAATATGCAGTGTTAAAAATATGCAATATTAAAACTGTGCAATGTTAAAACAATATTCAAAAGCCAATACTATACACATGCTAGTATGTTAAAAATATTAAAATGTGCTGTTTATTCAGCAAAATTTTATTTCTATATGTGAAACCCTGAAAACACTGGAAAACCGAAAATTCATAATTTACCCTTTCTTAACCTCAGGACACTGCTAATGCTGCAAGCATCATTGAGCCCTGGTCACCTTCCTGCATCTAGTCTTAGCTGCCATAATAACTCTTTATATTCTAAAAGAGACCCCCAGTTCCCCCCCCCCTTTCATCCAACCTTAGCTGTTCTAAAATAATGAATTTAATTTCCATGTTGGGACAAAAAAGGGAATGTCTATAAAAAGCATTAGTTTCCTTTTTCTTAATTATATCATACTGATGCTCATAAATACGTCTTCTGAGGGTTCTTTCAGTCTTTCCTATGTAGAAACCTTTACATCTAGTATATAAACCTAAATAAACAATAAATTTGGCATTGCAATTATAATGGCCCCTTGGTTGATATAGGAATTTTCTTGATGGTAAATGTAACCTATGTCCATTGAATATAGCCGGGCATTGCTTGCACATTCCACATTTGTATGTGCCTTCTTTTTTATTATCACTACTTGCCATTGGTTTGTTCTGATTCATCTCTAGCATTTCTTTTAAATTGGTACCCCTACGTCTAATGAATCTAGGAAACTCTGGAATCATATTACCCAACCTGTCGTCCAGTCTTAGGATCGGCCAGTATTTCTTTACACTGTTTTCCACAACCTCATAATCAATACTAAAAGTATGGATGTATCCTTTTTGTTCCTTATTCTGCAGGCTACTGTCCACTTGGCATATTGATGTGCCTGTAGTGTCTAGGAGAGGTGGATATTTTGTTTCCCTGCACCTAATAATTTCTGTCACTAGCTCTTCAACAAGAAGGCTTGGATACCCTCTTTCAAAGAATCTTTCTTTTAGGAACCTAATTTCCTCCATAAACACCTGCTTTGTGCTGCACATTCTGGAGGCACGGATAAATTGCCCCTTGACTATGCCTCTTTTTTGATATTCAGGGTGGTTACTTTTAAAATGCAAAAAAGCATTTGAATAGGTGGGCTTCCTAAACACACTTGATATGAACCTATTGTTAACTTTATCTTTAACCAAGTGCACATCCAAATAATTCAAGCTGTCAAAACTCAATGAGTGCGTAAAGGTTAGAAAAGAAGTAGTGCTATTGATGTAATGAAAAAATTCCTCCATATTTTCCCTAGTACCACTCCATACAAGACAAATGTCGTCAAGAAATATGACATAGTGCTTGATGTACTGTGCCCACTCTGTGCCAAAAATATATGTGTTTTCCCATTTATGCAACACTATGTTTGCATAAACTGTGGCACAGGCCGCCCCCATTGCAACACCTGATTTTTGCCTGTAGAAATGACTGTTGAAACAATAAAATTATTTTCCAGGATTAGTTCCATTAACTCCACCAACAAGTTTGTGGTGTTGGAAGTAAGTTTCGCCTCTTTAACTAAAACATCACTAAACCATTTCAGTCCTGTAGAATGAGGTATACTGGGGAGCAGTTGAACAATGTCTATAGTTACCAGCAATAGATCCGGATGGTATGCTAGGGATTGCAGACCCCTAAGAAAATCCCAAGAATCCCTGCAGATGTACTTCAAAGAAGCAGCAAATTGCTTCAAAGTGTGGTCTATAAATTTCCCAATCGGTTCTGTTATACCTCCTTGCCCAGATACTATAGGTCTGAAGTGTAGGGGGTCAAGACCTTTGTGTGTTTTCGGGATGCCAAATATTACAGGAATTCTTGGCTTGGCAACAATTAAAAAATTATACAATTTTTCGTTAAAAACCCCTTGCAAAAGATGGTCATATAAAATGAAAGAAAGGACCAGGCTGAGCGAAAGCGCTTGAGGAGATTGTTGTTTGTTATTAAAGCAAGAAAGTTTTATGTAAGTTGCAGCCTTTCATTTTCTGCCTTGCGGAAGAAGGAATATCAGCATTTCATCAACTTTTTATTCTGGGCTTCCAGAGCCAGCTTCCAGGTTGTGGATCTGCTTTGCTTTATTGGTGCTTTTCACTTGTTCTTGGTTTTATGTTTGTGAACTGTTTCGGATCCATGGCGGAAGAAGGAGCACAGAGTACTTTCTCTGACACTCCTCAGTTACTTAAACCACAAGATGACAGTGCACCGGTTACAAGGGCGGAGTTTAATCAAGTGCTGGGTATGCTAACCCAGTTGATGAGTATGCTCAACAACAGTGGTGTTGAGAGACCTACAGTTTTTCCAGGTAACCAGCAGCAGGGTTTAGAGCGAAAGAGAAGGTGCACTTCCGCTCATAATGAATGCCATGAACAAACTGACAGTGGTGCTTGTCTGGGAACCTGTAACCAGCAGGCAGGCTCAAAACGAAACAGTACTGATAGCAGTAAGGGCAACAATGTCCTGCCTAATGAATCAGAAATGCAGGAGAAGCGTTTTGATTTTGGAGCGTGGGCCGGTCAACAATTTTGGTTTCGTGAAGGTACTGTCAATTTCAATACTAATTTAAACAGTAACTCTGACATTAATGCTGGCATTGAAAAAGATTTTAGCATTCTTCGTGACAAGCTTTATTCTTTCAAAGCAAACCAATTGAAATTGACTATCTTAAGGAGTGTGTCAATGTGGGAAATATACCAAAGGGACTGAGGTGCTTCAAATTTCCCAACAATGTGCAAAAAGACTCTAATTACTACAAGAAATTGTGTGGTGTATTTAACCGTGCTGGTATAGAAATGTTAGAGGTTATGGTGGAAGAATATGAAACAAAAGCAGAAGTCTTATTAAATGATTTAAAGGCTTTGAACAACAGTTTAATTAACAATGAAAGATTTGTTTCTGTTAAACGAAGTTATGATAATATTTTTAAGGAGGTTGACCAACACTGTTTGAGAATTCTTAACCGTAAAATACACAAATTAGAGAGGGACTTAAAGGAATACAATGAAGGGGTGGCCTACCCACTGCCATTTAAAGCTAAGCAGTATAACAACATTAATAGTGGTGCACAGGGAAATTTTAATAGAGGTTACAGAACAGAAATGTCGTATGAGACACCAAGATACAACCAAAGGTTTGCAGAGAAGGATAGAGGTTCCTTCCACCAGGATTTTCACTTCCCCCCAAACAGGGGGGGGGGGCGGATTTTTTCAGGGGTGGGGGGACAAGTAGACCAGGACATGCAGGCTATTTCAAGCTATCCACACACGACTAATGCTGTGGCCAGCTTGAATGTTTCAAATAAGGTCACAGTGGTAACAGAAAACAATTTTTCGATTTACAATTATACCAGCATTAGTTTGGGAACAGAACATTTTGATTTATTTACCAAGGGACTGCATTTTGTGCCAGCATTTTCTAACAGGATGGAACAGGAGTTGATAGATTTAAAAATGTTTAGCAGGCAACTGAACCTAATGCTTTATTTTAAAGCGGAACTTCCTGTAAGTATGGAGCTTTCACGTAGGAGTACATTCAACCCACCTATGGACCCAACAGTCAAAATATTTGAAGAAATGATGGAAAAAGACGTCAGGATGATTAACAATAATAAGCAAAGAAATGACCCCCATAATATCAGTAGGAATGAGATGAATTTAATCAAGGATCTCAAAAGTAATAACTGTAGGGCTATGAAAACAGATAAGGGGGGGGGTTTAGTTCTGATGTATAATTCAGACTATATTCAGTACATTGAATGGATGTTGCAGGACCCAGAGCAGTATGAACAGGTGTCCAGGAATGAGTTACATATGGCATACTCAAGAATTTCTTTCATTTTATATGACCATCTTTTGCAAGGGGTTTTTAACGAAAAATTGTATAATTTTTTAATTGTTGCCAAGCCAAGAATTCCTGTAATATTTGGCATCCTGAAAACACACAAAGGTCTTGACCCCCTACACTTCAGACCTATAGTATCTGGGCAAGGAGGTATAACAGAACCGATTGGGAAATTTATAGACCACACTTTGAAGCAATTTGCTGCTTCTTTGAAGTACATCTGCAGGGATTCTTGGGATTTTCTTAGGGGTCTGCAATCCCTAGCATACCATCCGGATCTCTTGCTGGTAACTATAGACATTGTTCAACTGTTCCCCAGTATACCTCATTCTACAGGACTGAAATGGTTTAGTGATGTTTTAGTTAAAGAGGCGAAACTTACTTCCAACACCACAAACTTGTTGGTGGAGTTAATGGAACTAATCCTGGAAAATAATTTCATTTGTTTCAACAGTCATTTCTACAGGCAAAAATCAGGTGTTGCAATGGGGGCGGCCTGTGCCACAGTTTATGCAAACATAGTGTTGCATAAATGGGAAAACACATATATTTTGGCACAGAGTGGGCACAGTACATCAAGCATTATGTCATATTTCTTGACGACATTTGTCTTGTATGGAGTGGTACTAGGGCAAATATGGAGGAATTTTTTCATTACATCAACAGCACTACTTCTTTTCTAACCTTTACACACTCATTGAGTTTTGACAGCTTGAATTACCTGGATGTGCACTTGGTTAAAGATAAAGTTAACAATAGGTTTATATCAAGTGTGTTTAGGAAGCCCACCTATTCAAATGCTTTTTTGCATTTTAAAAGTAACCACCCTGAATATCAAAAAAGAGGCATAGTCAAGGGGCAATTTATCCGTGCCTCCAGAATGTGCAGCACAAAGCAGGTGTTTATGGAGGAAATTAGGTTCCTAAAAGAAAGATTCTTTGAAAGAGGGTATCCAAGCCTTCTTGTTGAAGAGCTAGCGACAGAAATTATTAGGTGCAGGGAAACAAAATATCCACCTCTCCTAGACACTACAGGCACATCAATATGCCAAGTGGACAGTAGCCTGCAGAATATGGAACAAAAAGGATACATCCATACTTTTAGTATTGATTATGAGGTTGTGGAAAACAGTGTAAAGAAATACTGGCCGATTCTAAGACTGGACGATAGGTTGGGTAATATGATTCCAGAGTTTCCTAGATTCATTAGACGTAGGGGTACCAATTTAAAAGAAATGCTAGAGATGAATCAGAACAAACCAATGGCAAGTAGTGATAATAAAAAAGAAGGCACATACAAATGTGGAATGTGCAAGCAGTGCCCAGCTATATTCAATGGACATAGGTTACATTTACCATCAAGAAAATTCCTATATCAACCAAGGGGCCATTATAATTGCAATGCCAAATTTATTGTTTATTTAGGTTTATATACTAGATGTAAAGGTTTCTACATAGGAAAGACTGAAAGAACCCTCAGAAGACGTATTTATGAGCATCAGTACGATATAATTAAGAAAAAGGAAACGAATGCTTTTTATAGACATTCCCTTTTTTGTCCCAACATGGAAATTAAATTCATTATTTTAGAACAGCTAAGGTTGGATGAAAGGGGGGGGGGACTGGGGGTCTCTTTTAGAATATAAAGAGTTATTATGGCAGCTAAGACTAGATGCAGGAAGGCGACCAGGGCTCAATGATGCTTGCAGCATTAGCAGTGTCCTGAGGTTAAGAAAGGGTAAATTATGAATTTTCGGTTTTCCAGTGTTTTCAGGGTTTCACATATAGAAATAAAATTTTGCTGAATAAACAGCACATTTTAATATTTTTAACATACTAGCATGTGTATAGTATTGGCTTTTGAATATTGTTTTAACATTGCACAGTTTTAATATTGCATATTTTTAACATTGTATATTTTTATGGCAACCTGTACGTACACCAACAATTGATTATTAAGTTTATGCATATACTTTGTTGGACATTGCAGTGAGTTGTGCTTAGTAATGGTTTGCCTGCCAGCAGGTTTTGTACTAGCAAGTAATTTGAAGGGTTAATTAGACCTTCTATTTTACTAATTGAATTATTGGTCAAGTTTTGACTATGTATATAAAGAACAACCAGCTTGATTTTATTGTATCTTGAAAAAGCTCAGCACCAGGCTGAGCAAAAGCGCTTGAGGAGATTGTTGTTTGTTATTAAAGCAAGGAAGTTTTATGTAAGTTGCAGCCTTTCATTTTCTGCCTTGCGGAAGAAGGAATATCAGCATTTCATCAACTTTTTATTCTGGGCTTCCAGAGCCAGCTTCTAGGTTGTGGATCTGCTTTGCTTTATTGGTGCTTTTCACTTGTTCTTGGTTTTCTACTTCGCACAAGTGTGCCTTCCAAATCCGTTTTCGTAGAAGTGATATTTCGGTCTTTTACAGTAGACCCATATATATATATTTATATAGAGTTATACATTTATGTATAACATATATCCATAACATGTAGTGGAGTCATACCTCAGCACCAATAGTCACAATCTCTTAGTGCAAGGGGATATCATATAAGTATTGCAGGTATAAATGTAGACAGTTGCTACTGTAACAGGGATTGTCTTAACAGAAATGTGTGGGAAGTCACATCTGATATTGACATGTACGCCACCAGTTACTGACAGACATCATAAGATCATCATAGTGCAGCACCACAGAAATCACAGTAATGATCCTGTGGAATACAGCAAAGATATGACCAATAAATGTGGACAGTCTGATACACTCTGGTCAGTCCAGAGGTATACACAGAACCCCTTAGTGCAAGACGTGTAGACCAAGACTGACAAAGTCGATGTTTGCAGCCATGTAAATGGGAATATCATGAAAATACAGGGATAGATAAGCTCACACAGTTTATGCATTCACACACTACTGTCCTGACACATAATAACCAGAGGAGCAGAGGTCACAAGCCCACATTCTACCCATTAGTTAGTGACATACATCTGTACAGCATCCTACTGCTTTGTCTGAAATACACAACAGTTATAGTGGCCTGGAAACAGTATATCTGACAAATATCTGGACATAACATCACACTGGGGAAGTACACTGAGCTGCTAGACATGTCACAAAGCACTGTGCAAACTACAGGCAGACTGCCACAATACTGGCCTACATTTCTTATGGGGGAATATACATGTACCTGTAAATATAGCAGGCAATCCAGGCATGTAACAGCATGGCGTAACAGAAACATTTGTGAAAGTGCATACCCACAACCAATCTGAATACAGCCACAGTCACATATGGTAAGCATGCTTAATATTACAGTATATGGACTGTGTGATCAACACCATCCTCATATGTGCCACTCACACACTAACCCTGTATATACTGGGCCAATACACAGTGTATACCAATGCCTGACTGTTGTATGGGATACGTGTTGGTCTGGCCCTACAAACATGTACGCCGACAGGGTACCTTACACTGGAGCAGCATACAACATCAGATAGAACAGGGCCAAGAACAATGACATCTACCACAGTCTGTACACAGGCCAAGGTACATATTCACAATACACACTCTGTCAACAATCACCATAAGTACACAGACGTCATTACTGTACACACTACAACAGAATGTCCAGGTTTTGTCCTGAAATATAAGGTCTACTATGCATAGTATGTCTAGCAGTCTGATATCTCACTGGCTTGTTATCAGGTATGATGTCAATAAATAATGGTGTACTGAACATATGCACCTCTTACTGCATGACATATGTACAAAGGTTGACAGAATTGTGTCTGGAGGCACAAACACAGGGCCAATATTGACATGTTGCTGTGATAAACCCATACATTTACTGGTGTAACAGGGTTTTTTGTGACATATGCCTTATGAGGGATATGAAGTCAGTATCTCACATGGCTGTCACCATGTACTGACTGCAATCCTCAGAGTATGCTACTGCATTTCTAAAGATAGGACATGCGTGAGTAACACAACACATGTAAGACTCCAAACACTAGCCAGTCTACAGATAGCCCTACAGGTGGGAGTTTCCTCAACCACATAACACTGCCATGACAGATATTAAATAATGTAGACCAGCTATATCCAGACAAACCCTGTTAAACCAACATTACTTCAAATGTAGAAGAACAAGACTTACATTCTGTCCTCATGTCTGGAACACCTCCCTCCTATTTGCTGGCCTGTCTCCATGATGTATGTTGCAAGAGGTATATCCCACAACCCTCCGTAATGCTGTTTGCCAAACACCGACATGAAGTCCTGCTCACAGTGAATGAAAAGGGCCAACACCCACATGATGTTCTTAGTTATAGAAGTGTATTTTGATGCAATTGGCTATGGGAATGATACCACAACTGTTCCACATGCAATCAACTAGTGGGGGACTGGATTCGTGCACAGGCCATCAGCTGATCATGAGCATCACTTACAAAACACAAGCTGCTGCCTATGCAAAGCAGATGTACTTTTTCACATCCACCAGAGAGGGAGTGAGAGAGAGAAAGAGACAGACAGACAAAGACAAAGGAAGGTGGTAGGAGAGTAAGAGCTAAGCATGTTTGTGTCACGCACTTACCAGTATGGGGTTTCAAACCCCTGCCAGACTATGTATTGACTTTTATGCAGTTATTGCATGCACCACAGAGCTTACATGTTGGAGAGCTGTCCAAAGGTATCTTTGAAGGTGAGTGACATCAGCAACAGTGATAAAGGAGGGACACGGGAAGTGTAGTACATGTGCCTGTCCACAAAAGCAGGTGTCAAGGAAGACACAACATCACTCTCTCAGGGACTCATACACATTATCACAGTTGGAAGGGTCAGGATTAGAATTCCTAACTAAGTAGTTTGCTATGCTACAGTTTTATGCAGGTATCACATGCACCACAGAGATTATCAGGCTGATATACAGGGAAAGGGTATGTCAATGTGACTGACATCAGAAGGCATGCTACAGTAGGGCAATGGGAGGTGTAGTGAGTGTGAATGGCTTCCAAATCATTAATCTCCACACACAGACACAGATTTGCCAGTACTGACATGCATGAGTTCATTGCTTCACAGATGTGTAGTAGCTGCCTGTGCCAGAAGGCTGTACAAAGCTAGGCAAAGGGTATACTTTGGCATCAGGCCACATGACAATGGTCTGCAGTGTGGCTCAGGGGTGTAGTCCCTGGATTGGCCCACACAGGTGGATATTGTATTCACCATCCACTCATCTAGGTTACTATTGTGGGTGGCCAGTGCTGTGCAATGCTTGCAATGTTTGTGTTCTATATTCTATAACATGGATGGTGTCTGGGTTGTGCACATGTCCCACATGCATGTTCTGTGACATATGAAAGTGTACCTGGGGTGTCTGGGGCATGTTGTGTGGACAGATTGTTATCATCTGATGTGGAATTCCTGACCTCATGTGGTGAGAACTGGCTATGGAACTGAGGTTGTGCCTGCACCTACACTGACAGCATGATACAGGTATTCGCTGATGTTAATGGCATCTGTCCATACAGGGCATGTGTATAAGGCATGGTATTTCCTTTGTGGGTTACATTTGCTGACTCTACGGTTGTTGCAGGCATCCAGTGGGGAACTTAGCAAAGGACCACTCTAAGCAATTATTTGCTTATTGTAGGGATGGAACAGGGTGCCATGTCCTCTGTAGTCCATTGAAATCACACCGTGGTTACTATCTGTGGGCAATATGCAAGGAACTACCAATATAGTGGTTGTTGCCTAGCCAAGTGTGTTTGTGTATGAGACATGGGTGGAGAGTGTTCTCTGGGTAATACAAGGGTTTCCTATATTGTTCACCAATCCATAATGTCACATGTAGGGGCATGGATTGTCTACACCAGCCTCTCTGCTGTTTGACATATGTTGTCCTTGTAAGCTGGACATTGTGACATATAGTAGGTCCTCAATATAAGAAATTTGCAAAACCTGCCCTACAATGAGTCCTGTTATCACACAATCACAGCTACCTCCACACAGGATACTGATGACAAACACACACACACACTTGACAGTACTGAGAGTCAAACCCCTACCTAGCTATGTAGTGCTTTTACAGTGTACTGCATTTATCACACGGACCACAAAGCTTATAGGATTATCGCTTCCTTGGATATATGTGAGTATTCCTATCCGATTTTTGTGCAAAGCATGACTGGTGTGCAATGTGGAGTGTGTGCACAGACATCTGCGACTGACAGATATGTATTGTCCACTGTTGTTGCCAGACATGGGCTTTATTTCTGTAAGTGTGGGAGCATGCCCAGTATGATGTTCTGTATTGAATGTGTGAATCCATTCCAGGTAAGTTGTACTCCAGTGCAGGCATTTGTGTTCTACACCTACAGCTAGCAACCTGTTTCTGCAGGATATCTGTAGAGCGGTTGACAATATGGGGTCACAATGGGCAAAGGATAGTGGGATACTGTAACTAATTCTGTCTGTGTTGTTCTGTTACATGGTTTTAGTGTTAGAGATATTTAGACATATGTACTGTTTTACACTGTGATGTTTTATGTCATCAGCTACTGGCAGGTACACGTATTAGCCTGCAGTAATTTTCTGGGGAACACAAGATAAATGAAGCTGTGTCCAGTATTGTGGTCTGCAGCCTACATATTCTTGCACAATCGTGCCATTCTGGAGGGGAAGCTGCAGACACTTGCTGATGGGTCTGTGTAAGTGGTTCAGCACCTTGGTACTGTGGTGGCTGAGGATCCCATGCTTGTACATCTATCAATGTGACAGAATGGCCATATCCTGCTGTGGCCATACCTCACAGCTGTACAGATTCACACAGGTTACCCAGAGGCAGGGCTTATATTTCTGGTCATTACCCCTTCACATTGTGGTTTACAAGCAGGTTTGTAGTCACCCATTCCTGTGTTTGCAGGCAGGGATAGTATGTGCACACATCTGAGTTTTAGACTTCAAGCACTCCATGGCATCCATGCTTCTATACCCTCTCTGTTATTCTATCCTCTTCCGAACATTATACAAACACTATCTGATAAGTAGCCCTATAGTTATCACTTCATCCCAGCACTATTTAGGGGTTGGTCCACAGTTCATGCAGTAGGACATGGTGGACGTGCTACTGGGATTTGTTGACATGGCCTTGCATTTGTGTTCTGTGGACTGTGTTATGTCATTATTTGGGTGTCCATGAGATAACATACATTGGCATTACGGGTGATACACAGGTCTTTGACAGAGGACTGTAGGGCATTTGGTCATGATGCAGATCAACTGTAGCAGGCCAGTGCATTGTGTCACTCCTACAGTCACAGGCTGCAAGCCACTGTAGTCCCCTGGGGTGACAAGGTAGGTGTGCAAGGTGTTAATGTCAATAGTTTCTGTCTTTATTGATCCATTGGTGTGGATGCTGGTAGGGTGCTGCTTACAGCTAGGGACACACCTGCATGGGACACCTCTTCAGCATGCTGCATTCTGTGGCTATTCCCATACAGAGGTGGGGGTCATATTGTACTCATTCCCAACAGCAGGGATAAGACCTGTGAGGTACTTGTGGCTGATGGTGGGGTAAGCTGAGTGCATGTGTGTTATAGAAGCTACTTGCAGCTGACTCACAGATATACGTGGGGCATTCAACTTATGCTGGCTTGTACAGGGACATCAGCGGTTTCTCGGTACTTCATACCTGTGCCTTTTGTGGTTCACCACTGTTTGACCAGACTACAACAGTATTCCATACTACACAGCCAACTAATGTGCTGCTAAACTGTATGTACAATTCCAAAGGTGTGTCCACCTGACAGCAATATTTTATACACTCTCTGTCTAGATTACTTCCATCTGTGTACTGTTTGTATCTCTGGGCCCACATTCATGCCATGTCCATCTTTCAGATGGTGATAGATATTATAGCCAAACAATTAGTATGGATTACTGCTGGATTGTATCTTGCTGGGATGCATTTTGTTTGGCACTGCAGTTGTGAGAACTTTGCCCTGTCATCAAAAGTACTGGCCATTGGCCACTGGGACACAAACTTCCATGCCTACATGCTGACCACTTTCACACAATATGCAACACACAACAACCTAACACACAGAGCCCTGCATATTGTACACGTGTAACAATCTGTCCTGTTACTTTGCCCAGCTCAAGTAATCTGTGCTCCACTGTTAATATACCCACACATACATGTTACTATATTTCTACATAGGGTTGTGGGGGGGGGGGGCCACACCTGATAACTGTACACATTTGCTATGACTGTACTGGTTTTTCAGGTACTGTGTTGGTTCCCATTTAATTCTGTATTTTGACCTATCATGCAGACTAGAGGCATATCAGTGTACTACAGTTTTTAGGTTTTATTGACCTACATTTCAGTTTCAGACCTCTTACCTTTCAGAACTAACATCCCACTGCCTGACCTGTCGTAGTCTGCCTGTGTAGGTCTGGAGGGAGGCTGTTCCCCATAGCCATCAATCAGAGGCCTTAGCACAGCCTTTCTTTGTGTTTGTCTACACCTGTCCTGCTGGCTGAGACTGTTATTGGGTATGTGAGCCTTGCTGACATGCATGTGTGTGTCCTATGGACATACATTTGGCCCACCACATGTGATACAGTGGGTTTTGTCACCTTGTCTGGTACTGCCTACTATGCTGACACAAGTATTTGTTATGGATTTCATGATATAGGTGTCTACTATCTGCTGCCATCCCATTCAGCAACACAATTCCCTTACATGCTCACATCCATACCATAGATACAGGTAGCAGAACATACTACTGCATTCAGCAATTGATAGTGAGAGTGACTTACCTTGTGGCTGTGCCAGTACTGAGGATGGTGCTGGAGGACTGACTATGTCAGATGCACATAGTACACTCCCTATACATGGTTAAGCACAGGTAGTGTCATGTTTGGCATCCCTTTTACTATATGTGCGAGTCAGAGAAAGAGGTGTCATTCCCTGGGTTCCCACTATGTCAGTGTATGTGCTATGTGTTGCCTCTTTGCCAATGCCTGGACATACTGGGCATGCCTCCTTCTGCCTACAGGGGCAGGCTCAGGTTGTTCCTCCTCTGAGTCACTCTGTGTCTGTGTTGGCCTTGGCAATGGTGGGGGGCTGTATACCCTGCCCTGTGTTGTTCCTACTGCAGCTGTTTCCACAGGATCATATTGTGTATCATGGCACATACAATGGCAATTTGGATACATGTAGCCAGTGAGTACTGCAAGGCTCCACCGGATATGTCCAGACACAGGAACCGTGACTTAAGCATCCCAAACACACTCTCTATTATAATTCTGGTCTGTGCATGTGCCTCATTATGGAGCTCTTGTTCGAGTGTGTGTGCATTTCTGATGGGTGTCATCAGCCATGGCTCAAGTGCGTAACCAGCATCCCCCACTAGGTGACCATATGGGATGTCCTCATTGGCAAATTTCTGGTACAGCTGTGTCATATGCCAGATGTGGGAGTTATGATAGCTTCCAGGGCTGCCAGCACACACATTCATTATAATGCCCTGGGCATCGCACATGACCTGGCAGTTGATGGAGGGGAAGCCCTTGTGGTTTACATAGACTCTACCCCTCTCACCGGGTGGTGCTTTGATGTGTATGTGCATGCAGTCTATAGCACCCACTACCTCAGGGTATTCTGTTATTTAGTGGAAGAGACACATATTGATGCCGGTGAGATCCCCATGATATCCCCAGTTGGCCTTTGGAAGGTAGCTGTGGCTTGTATTCTTTGCCTACACATACCTTGGTATCCACTGGGATGGGTTCCCCTCTGTTGGTTCTGTGTGTGAGGCATGGTTGGCACAGCTCAACAATTTGCAGTAGGAGGTCCCTGTCCACTCTATAGCGCTCCACTATCTCCACCTCATGTAGCCCCTGGTAGGTTATCCTGGGTCTGTACACTCTGCTCCTCACTGTGGGTTGGGCATCAGCATTGTCATCCTTACCACCCTCATCCTCTTCCACATGTTAATTTGTGAGAGCAAATGCAGCCCCTATCATTTTGTTGCTTTTGTTAAGTACAATTTCCTCATTGTGTACACCGGTGGTGTAGAGTTTGCGGGAAAAACAGAGGGAAAGGTGTTTGCATAGGTTATAGTAGTGTGCTGGGCTGGGCTGGGCTGGGCTGCTGCCTGTGTAATTGGCTGATTCCGATACATTTCACCTGCCAGCTATGCTAGTTCTCCTTGATTACCCTCCTACTGCTGTTTTCCCTTCCCATTGCCTTCCTGTTTAAGCATAGAGATGCGCCGTGCACACACAGTGCTCAGATGTGAATGGAGCTGCTATTTCCTGGTTTAATTTTTTTTAAACCTGGTGCGTGGCGCACACCATACCTCCCAACCATACTGAATTACTCATTTTGTACCGAGTTTTGGGGTCTAAATGAAGGAATGTCACGATTCCCAGTTCCTTTCCAATTTTTTTCCCTTTTGTTTTTTTTTTTTTGTTTTTCAGTTTTCACTTGTTGACACTGACGTCATCATGTGCGTAATGATGTCAGTGCTGTCAGGGCTACCAGCCAGTTGGAATTGAGATGAAGGAGCTCACGTCCTGCACACATCATTTCTGGCTGGCCGCAAATGTGAGTGGGAAAACAGCTCTAATATGCGAGCGGGAACAGAGCTTTATGGATTATCAGGAACAGTTCTAATGGATGGATTATGCATGTGGGAACAGAGCTCCATGGATTATCAGCAGCACTGTTCAGGAGAAAGAATCAAGTAAGGAAACGAGGTGTGTGTGTGTGTGTGTGTGTGTGTGTGTGTGTGTGTGTGTGTGTGTGTGTGTGTGTGTGTGTGTGTGTGTGTGTGTGTGTGTGTGTGTGTGTGTGAGTGTGTGTATGTTTGCCTGTGTGTGTATTGTTCCTCTATTTTTGCCATATATTTCATTAGTTTTTCAGTATCATACCCTGATCCATTAAGATAAAATTTGTCCACTTATGTAGATTCTAACAGCCAGATATCCTGATGTAGAAATATTCTCTACTCTGATTACAGTTGTTTTACTACAGGCTTTCTGTCGCATACACCAGAATTTTCCTGTTACAAGCTCATGCACAGTGTAGCTACTTTCTCTATTCCATTCATAAACAAGATGTGCATTAATATCTTCAGCTACCAGCTGAGTGCCTTCAGCGATGTTACCCAAATTTGCTCTTGGAGAAGAAAGCAACAAACTCTGAATGTGCTATAAGATAAATGTGAAAGGAAAATATGTTATTTTCTATCATTCAGCTAACCAACACAGATCACAGATTTTCCCCATTTTATCTTCTGTTTTTGTTTTCTTTCCATTCTGCCTTCTGACAAATCCTATGGCACTTACTCATTTCCCTTTTCTATAAACAGAATGTCATATTACTTTCAAACCATTACTGTTATATCATACTCTGACTTCCAAAGAAGTCTGTTAGATTAGGATCAACTATGGCACACCCTGTATTCCAAAACAGAATGAAACATACGCAGGGCAATTCATGCTGTAATTAAAACCATCAAAAAAGGTAAAAAGTTTGCTATATAAAGAATGGTGTTTCTACCACATCACAAAAATATAGTGATTTATTTCACAGCTTTATTTTTAGCATTTAAATTATGTTTAACTGATTGTGGCTTCTGGAAGCATGTGGTAGATATAGCAGGAAGAAAGGAAATTGGGGTTAAGTGCAGAAAGACATTAAATCCAGGGAAACATTGCCAGGATTCATAAGCATGTTCATCAGTCTTGTAGGTCAGGTCCATGAGAAAATACTAATATTAGAGCTCTATGCAATTCATGAGAACTATGTCTATCAGTGTTCACATGCAATATACAGCTGTATATCTGGAACAGTCTACGTATTCAGAATATATGTACACATAAAGAAGAGCAGCCATGCCCATTATTCATAAAGTGCAGAAGGACAAGATATATGCCTCCAGCTTCCCACAAGATGGCTGTTTCCTGCTTCCATTTGATAAGGAGCCTTCGCTGCTTGTCCAGATTGTTTGTGCTAAGAGTTGAGTTCTATGGTGAGAAGTGAGAACAGAATTTGTACTCCCCCATTATTGGCTTTGTTGTTTGTCCAGTTTTTTGTGCTAAGAGTTGAGAGCTATGGTGAGTGAGAAGTGAGAACTGAATTTGTATCCCCCCATTATTGGCTTTGTCCAGGTTTTTTGTGCTAAGAGAGCTATGGTGAGAAGTGAGAACTGAATTCACTAAATGATAGCCATTAAGTTTCAGTCTTCCTATTTTTCAGAAAACTGCTGATTTGGCATAGTGGTGTGTTTCTCTAACTGTAGTGCATAGGGTCATGAGTTCATGACTAGTTAGTGAAATGCACAGGGAAGACATAACATTTTATTCTAGCAACTCTTCAAAATTATACAAGCAATGTTTAAAATGTATCCCTGTTTTTTAACCTTTTGTCCCCACCCCCCAAAAAAACTGAAATTGAAAATAAGCGTGAGAAGCTTTGCAAGATGCCTATGGCATGGAAGTAGACTTTTATGATGGAAATGTTCTGAATTGGGCAGTTTTATCATTATTGGTTTATGCATTTTGCTTCATTACCTACAGTACAGCCTACTGGAAAATTGTTCAAACAATACATTTAAAATGTGCTCTAACAAATGTATTATACAAGGAATATAACTTAATAAAGTCAGGAAGGTGTATTAAAGAAAAGAACACACCATGTATGTTTCTTGTTTTTTGTGCAAGGGGCCATTGGCCAATGATTTGAAAACAGCCCAAATTATCCACCACTGGCCAGATGCATTTTCTTTGGATGTGGTGTGGGTTTCAATCCTGCTTCAAAGAATGTGAGTTTCAAGGGCAGAGAAGTTTTAATGCCAAGTCTATTTTTATGGTGAGACATTATTACATTGTTTAGCAGATGTCTGTTAGTGTTTGTGCATTGTTGTGCTGCAAAATGTAAAAATAAAATCCAAATAATCATTTTAGAAGTAAAGCAGTATGCATACATTAGTGTTTATGGTAAATGGGGCAAAATAGCCAGATAATGGGGCATTGGAATGGCTGCAGGGGGGACTCTGGTGCCATATTTTGGTTGTCTGTTCTTCAGTTTAAGTTTGAAAGTTGGTTTCTCACAATTCTAGCACAGTGGGTGGGGTTATGTAATTATGTATGCAAATTAGATGTTAATCAGCGTACGGATTTGTACCTATTTTTCATGGGCCTTGTCCAGATTTTTGATGTTTCCAGTTGAGAGGTATGGTGCTTACACCCGTTTAGGTAATATAAATATTGCTAAGCAGTTTCAGACACACACCCTTCCTTAGCTCTGCTAAGCTAAGGGCAAGCCCGAGCTACAGAGCTCCTATAAGCTTACAGTATGCCTGACTCACCCCTCTATGATGTCAGGTAACTCTTAGGCTTGCACCATGGTTTTCCTGTGCCTACACGGTTGGGTGCTAGCTAGCAATGAGGGGAAATCTGTGATTAAGTATCATTCCCCTCATTTGAATAGAACTAACTGCTAATGCCTAGTTGCAAGTCTAACACTGAGCCTTCCCCTTAGCAATCACTATTCAGTGGCCTTGCTGTCTTCTGCCTGCCATTGACTATAATGGCAAAATTGTGATTTTTGCCTTAAAAAGCATTTTTCAAGGTTTTATTTTTATTTTCGGGCCGATCCCACTGCCCTACGCTTAAACGACAGAAATTGGCCCCCAAAAAATAAAAGTTATTTTTTGTTATTTTGAAACTATTTTCCATGCCAATGGCCATATATTTGGCCATTGGCATGCCTTTCACATTATATACACCCTTTATTTGGAGCTGTCATGGCTCCGTTTTGTAGTTTGCAGAAATGTACTCGGTTACTAGCTGAATACATTTCTGCAGGTTACACTAATCCTGCACAGATGGCTGCCTGCTTCCTGGATCGCTAATTCACCTCATTTGCATGTTTTTCACCTGCAAATGGGGTAATTAGCATACGGGACCTGTGTCCGTGCAGGAACAGTGCAGGAGTGTTCTTGCATGTCCTGGAAGCTTGTTCCTGGATCTCTTGGTGGCCATATTGCCTCAAGCAGCTCTTGCACGATTCCTGCATGCCGTGCAGAGCTTGCTGAAACCCAGGGAAATTGTAAAACTAGCTTCATCATACTTCTTAAAAAGTAGTAACAAAAAGGCACAGCATGACCATTCAAGAATGATTCTTGAAAAAGAGTTTCAACTCGAAAGCTTGAAGTAATAAACCTTGTTTTACATGGATGGTCGTGCTGTGCCTTTTTGTTACTGGATTTAATTCAGTGTTGGTTCACCAGTATGTTTAGCTGTTCTATACCTGCTTCTTGGACTTCTTAAAAACTAGTACAATGCACTTAAAGCAAAAAGTATGTTACATTTTTATATACTCAAGAATGAATATTATAGTTTTTTTGGATATAAAGCAAACCATTTTTACCTTTCCAAAGACTTCAACTTTAGAATACACTTAATGGAACAGTATTCATTAAGTGCCAAGGTTTCTATATAGGTAAAATTGATTGGGTGCTTAAACAAAGGATTTATGAATACCAGTACCATATAGGTAAAAAAAAACTATAACCAACGCACTGGCTAAACACATAACAGAAAATCCTTCACATAAGTTTCAGTTCATAGTTATAGACCAAATAAGCAGGAACATTAGGGGAGGCCCTTGGGAACTAAGATTAATGGAATGTGAATTAATATGGCAAATAAAAACCAACACCTACATTCCACCAGGACTTAATGAATACTGTTCCATTAAGTGTATTCTAAAGTTGAAGTCTTTGGAAAGGTAAAAATGGTTTGCCTTATATCACAAAAAATATAATATTTATTCTTGAGTATATAAAAATGCAGCATACTTTTTGCTTTTAGTGCATTGTACTAGTTTTTAAGAAGTATGATGAAGCTAGTTTTACAATTTGTCTTTTTATACAGATATATATATATATATATATATATATATATATATATATATATATATGCATGTTTGTGGATTTATTTAAATGTTTTTTATGGGTTGGAATTTGGGTGGAAA
This sequence comes from Protopterus annectens, assembly GCF_019279795.1. Lineage (NCBI taxonomy): Eukaryota > Metazoa > Chordata > Ceratodontiformes > Protopteridae > Protopterus > Protopterus annectens. The sequence goes on along the minus strand of NC_056731.1, from coordinate 104,458,606 downwards.
AAAGCCTTTCAATTAAGTATTTGAATTCTTAATAACTTCATTGATTACTCTATATATGGTTTGGAATATTGGGTATTTGTTGTCTGAAGAAGTTCATTGTATAGTTTGAATGAATGAAAGTGCTAACAATAAACAACTTGGGTGATTTTACAGTCCGCTGCCATTTTTTTGTTTATTTACCATGGGTATTAGTTAAAAAGAATCTTAACAATGAATGTGTGACAGACCCTTTAAATGTCAAACAGAGTGGAACATGGCCCTTTTAAGACTCAGAATGAGGAATGTTCCTCATAATGAGGTGCAGTTCAGAGGTATGAGTGTGTGTGTGTGTGTGTGTGTGTGTGTGTGTGTGTGTGTGTGTGTGTGTGTGTGTGTGTGTGTGTGTGTGTGTGGTCACTCTAGGAGGTGGTTAGGTAGGTTATTGAGAGGCAGTGGGCAGTCAAAGGTGGGAGAGGTAGGTAACTGTGTGTGTGTGTGTGTGTGTGTGTGTGTGTGTGTGTGTGTGTGTGTGTGTGTGTGTGTGTGTGTATATATGTTGCATGTAGGTGATTGACAGAATGTTTCTGTGACTGTGATAGACTGGTGGAGCTTGTTTGTTGATTGGCAGATATGTGCATGTGCTTGGGTGCCTGAATGTGTATATGTGTGTATGACTTTAGGGGGTATGTTTGCTACTGTGATGTAGGGACTGCTAGGGAGAATGCTACTGCTATTAGAGTGGGCTACTATGTGAATCAGAGACATCTTAATGAGCTGCAAATGAAGCCATTTTCTTTGCAGCCATAGCTGTCTCTGAATCACATTTTCTCTATGTGACAGTAATTGACCGATCTGCATTAACTAATTTTTTCCCTTGTAAATCTTCCTATTTAACTTTTTCAACCCGAAGAACCATTGAGGACTGTACTGCTCCTGATTCTTCAACATACTATATTGTTGCCAGATTTTCAGTAATGGTCAGTAATGGCCATTACGTTGGGTTGAGTGGTTGCTCAGCTATTAAGAACTCACCACTGGATTTACTAATCTCCTGCATGGAAGCATCCATTTAGAAGCAGGACGGCAGCACGCCATGCATATTAATGAGGCGTGCTGCCTGAGCTCCTAATTTTACACGGAGCGTGTAAGAGTGCAGAGAGCATGTCTGAGAGCAGAGCTCTCAGAATATACACTCCCCCACAATGCAGAACAGCAGAAAGGCCTAAGAAATGAGCGAGATTGCTCATAGGTGTCCGCATATCCCCACCAACATACCCCCTGGTGTACAACACAATTAAATACAAATAAAATAAACAAACCTGTTTTTTTTTTATTAAAACTCTGATTACAGCTAACAGTAGGTGAAAGGGTGTGCCCATCGCTTAGCTACGGTTAATGCAGCTTAAATAGCTGAAAAGGATAACAAGGAAGATATATGTAAATGAAGCAGTATAGCAACAGTGTAGTGGGCAGAGTATTTGCCTTACGAGTAGGCATTCCCCATTCAAGTCCCACTGCAGCACATTCCATTTTCCATGTGAAATTAGTTTATGAACATTTTATTGCTGTATAACCTACTAAATAACATTTAAATGTGAACTGGAGTACTGCATTAAATGCACATGTGAGGTGTCAGTGTCATAATGTTGCAAAGTCCCCAGGTAAGCACATGTGCCCCATACAGTATATGTACACAGAAATCATGGATACAAATGGAAGGTAAAATGTGTAATGAATGACAACTCCATACAGCTTCCAGATCCCCCACCTTCCCAAGAACCATTAGATATTACTGTTTAAATTAGTGCAATTGTAAGCGAAAGTAAGTACTAGTAAGCAAGTGTAAGCACCAATAAGCAGTAGTAAGTGTATTTAAATACTAGTAAGCGAGTTTAAGCCCATTTGCACAGGGGTAAGCAATGCGCACACAGGTTAAGCAATATTGAAGCAAACTCTCTGTAAGCATATTTAACCGGAGGTTAGCATTGCTTACCCTCACACAAACCCACTTACAACTGCTCAAAATCACTCTGTATCCAACGGCCCTTATTCCGCCCAGCAACAAAATAAGTAGCCTTGTAGATCTTGAACCCAGGACTCTATACACTATAGTCACAGTAGTAAACCACCAAGCCATCACAACAGTACAGATGAATGAGGTATCACCAAACAAGTCCTCACTATAGTAAAATCAAACTGAACCTGTGAAATGAATCAGTATACAGTCATATGTTCCATAATCGACTACATAACATAAATATATGAACTGAAGTACAGCAGTAAGCCCAGAAGTGAGGTATAATTGTAATAGAGTGTTGAAGTCCCCAATAAAACACAAGGACCCCATACAGTGTATGTACGCATGAATCATGGATACCAGGCATACATATAAGATGTAATGAATAAGAACTCAATGCCAAAAAGAAAATATAATGCAAAGTGGAATGTAAGCAACGCTAAGCATTGCACAGGCCAGCTTAGGAGGTGTAAGCAATGTGTAGGCCAGCTAACTCACTGTGCCCAGTGGTATACCCCTTTAAACAATGCCAACCTTAGGTAAGCAGGTTTGCCCATAGTTTAGCCTTTTCAAAACCGGCCAATCACAGAAAAGTGTGGGAAATCGGCCCTACTTAAACCCAACAGGTGGGAATACATCTCATAACTGGTTGTAGCTTTCACTTGTAGGCACCATGTCAGGAAGGGGAGAAGGTGTGCGCTTCCGTCTACAGTGCTGGTGCATCCAGGAGTCCAAAGTCATGGCAGGACTCCTTGTCAAAGACCATCTTTCAAATCTATTTTCCTCAATAAGCATGCAATCCAGTGGCTCCAGTCCTACCTGACTGGTAGACAACAGGCAGTATTATGGCAGGGCAAACTCTCCAGCCAGCTACCTCTCACACTTGGTGTCCCTCAAGGCTCCATACTGGGACCACTACTCTTCTCTATTTTTATTAACAGCCTTCATACTGCTATCCCAAAAGCTACCTGCATTCAATATGCAGATGATTCCACTCTGATCTGCTCAGCTACCTCCCCATCTGAAGTGCAAACCCTAACCCAAAATACATTCAACACTATTGAGAACTGGCTTACCAACCAATGCCTACTGCTGAACCCCAATGAAACTAAACTTCTACTCTTCACCCCCACTAGCAGATCTGCCACACTTTCTTTCTCTGTCATGTCTAACAATGGTACCACTATCTCCCCAGATCAACACACTAAACTTCTAGGGGTTATCATAGACAATAATCTTAAATTTGACCTACAAGTCAACAAAACCATACCGACCATCAATAAGAAGTTTGTATCACTGTATAGAAACAAAACATTTTTAACCCCACTGGCAAGGACTGCAATCGCCTGGTCACACCTACTCTCTACTCTACTATATGCCTCGCCAGTACTCTCAAACCTCAACAAATTGAAATTAGGTAAGCTCTCCCATAGCTACAACCATATTTCCAGATACACCACTGGCTGCACTTACAGAACCCACCACTACCACAACCTGAAACAACTAGAGTGGCTAGAACTTCCCAGTCTAATTCAATTCAATCAAATCCTAATAGCGCACAAAATTTTGTACCCCCCTGAGGATACCCCCTCACTTATAAATATCATTAAGCCCTATAGTAACTTGAGATCCCTGCAATCAGCCAACAAATTACTCATCCAAACCCACAAAGCTAACAATGCTGCTGGTGAATCCCTGTTTGCCAACTTCGTTGGCAAAACCTGGAATTCGTTGCCAAACCATATAACCCTACAATCCTCCATAGGTCTATTCAAAAATAACCTCAAACAGTATCTCAGAATGAACTGGCTTTGCCTGTGTACCAGCCCTGGTTAAGTTAAATACTGAAAGGAGAATCTCTAAATATCGAACAGGTAACTAGTTCACCAAGCTCTGTATGTTATCTAATGTCTCCTCCCTTTAATTGTGCCTGACCATGTGAACTGTGTGTCCTTATTACGGAACACCATGAATCATTGTACATAATCACTTTGTTTTTATTCTTTGTTGTAAACATTGTTTTTATATTTTTTTATATTTTTAAATGTTATCTTTGTAATTTTGTCTATTTGGAGATTTTCTCCCGGGGCCTTTGCTGAAAATGGACATATATCCAGTCGGACTATCCTGGTAAACAAACATAAAATAAATAAATAAAATGATCAGAGACTGCTGCAGGACCAGTAACAGGGCTCCCAATATAAGGCAGAGGCCTGGGACCATCTCACCCATGACCTCACCAGTGCCGCTGGCATACCCCGAACTGGTGAGCAGGTCAGGTATCACTATGCTAATGTGAAGTGGCATAATGGGGACCTCTTGCAGCAGTGGATCCAAGAGGCTAGAGCGGCAGGGGATGTTCCAGCTGTGTGTAAGTATCACCCCACTATGTGTGTAATAATTGCCAGCTCATGTATATCATGGATAAGTATGGGTAAATATTCCTCTTATGTCCCCCACAGCTGCAATGGAGTGGGCCGTGAACCAGGAGGCCCATGTCAGTCACCTGGTGAGGTTGCAACGTGAGGCAGGCCAGTAATACTCATTCATTTACTGTCATAGGAAATAAAAGTAAAAGTATTAGTATATTACTTGCCTGTATAAAACCTGTATTGTTCAAGGCAATACTGCATACACCAAAGAATATGGCAGGAAGAGTCTCATATAGTTTGTATGTAAATAAAGTGTAATAATCTGACGATAAATTTCTAACTGCTGGACTGCATGTGTATACTCTGGTATCATATGGTAATGTAGATTTGCAATCAAGTAATAGTACTGTTGTATTAAGCACTGTTACCCACACTGTGCACCATAAATAGAATGTGTAGGAATGCCTGTATATGACTGGTGTAATCCCCAGAGGCCATTTAGTACAACTGAGAGACACATAGACAGAAAACAGGGAAAAGGCAGACAACAAAACCCAAATAGCACATGCAATTGAGATGTGAAATGTTATATTCTTAGCACACACAGCCATGGTTCGAATCCTGGCAGTGGGAATAGTCTACATACAGAATCATACCCCACAACTGTACTGATATGCCCAGAATGTCCAGTAAAGTGGCCCATATCTAATGCCTGTCAACCTGTTCCCCTGTGAAATCAGTGGGATGATCCCAGACATATAGGTAGCAAACAGGAAATACAACTGATTGACACACATCTATGAGAACAAACATGTCATTGTAGCAACTCCTGAAAGTGTAAGGAGAGTAATAAGCCAAGTATGTCCTATCTACACCCCCATGTTATCAAGCTGTGACCAGAGTGCGTAAAGTAACAGAGTGAGATTTATGTGCATAATACTAATGTGTAATCTGGAACTTTGTGTGACAACAATTAGGTAGTGCTAACAATCATTGCTGCCACAGGTACATTGGATACAAACACTGTGCTGACAAATAAAACCTTTATACCCTGTACTGGTGCGGTTTACTCTGGTATTGTAGGGAAAAGTGAGTGTTTCTGTGAATAATAAAGTATCACTGATCACCATCACCCACACTGTGCTAGATAATATAACTGGGTAGGAAAGTATATATATATATATATATATATATATATATATATATATATATATATATATATATATATATATATATATATATATATGTATATATATATATATATATATATATATATATATGTGTGTGTGTGTGTGTGTCAAGTCAATAAAGGTTGAAGAGAGCAATAGTCTAGAAATGACCCAGTACACCTGCATGTGGTCAAGACATGGCCAGAGTCTGTGCAGAAATAGTTGGATAGCTATGTGCACAACAGCAACCTGGAATCTTTAAGTATGTGTAGAATCAGTTAGTTAGTGTTAACAAATATTTCCTCCACAGGTATACCAGGTAAGAGGTGTACACTGCAGGTAAAACCAGTTCATGTATAATGATGACAACAGCCATATCACTGTCCAAACTAAGGCTATAGGGTAGTATAGTAATACTTGTAAGGTACAGATAACAGCACTGACTAAGAAAGTGATGTGGATTACAGGAATATACTAGTTAATTGACATCTTTCTCTCCCCCCACCATATCTCCAAAAACATACTACATAACCACCCCAACCAGTATGTAATGTCTTCAATGTTCTAATTATGCCATATTGGTTGATGAATATTTACATTTGTTTCCATGCATGTGCTATATTGAATTATTCCAACATTGGTGGCATGGTGCCATCAATGCACCTGCATGCTATTGTTATTACCACTGTGATCCCATATATGCATGTGTTCTCTTTGCTATGCAACTGTTCCATATCTGGAGTCTGGGTTAATGGGAATATCTATGCATGCTGTTATACCTAACCCTGGAATGTGCTGACTATTACTAACACACATATGATGATAAAATCTAAACACTAGAGCACATTTGGGAAGGCCGGTCCCAGCGGACCCACCTGTCCCACCTCAGCTGGCCATGGCACTGGGCACCAGCATGTCAGGGGTGCAACCCAGGACCTCCTTGTCTGTTGGTCCTGCACCACCTTCAGGTGGAACCCCTTCAGAGGATGGGGCTCACCCCCCCGGGGAGCGGGCGCGGACAGGTACCTGTCACCCATCGGAAGGTCCGGTTCGCGGTGGGTAGAGAGCTCAACCAGCAGCTTGGTGATCTGCTATGCCAGCTCAAGGGCCACGTGTCGCAACTAGACCTCAGCCACCAGCACAGCCACCATCGGGGCTGTGAAGGTACAGTAGTGACTGCCCATGGGTGGGGACCTCAGTCCCACTGTTTCCACTAGGGGGCTCATGGGCTTCCGATTTCCCAACACCCCTCCCCGTCAAGGTGTTTACCCCCCACATGTGTTATATACCGCCCATGTATGCATCTTTTTTGTCTTGTCTGTTAACCTACCCATCCTACCTCCCCAAATATACCTACTACCCCTCCCCAACATCCCATTATCACCTTAAAAAAAAAAGGGCAATCTGTTTCCAAAAAAAATCACGCCCCATACATACCTGTCCATTTTGCATGTATGTCCACTGGACACATGTAATCAGGTCTAATTGGCTTCACAACTTATTATTGTTGTCCTTACCCCTCTCTCAGGGGTTTGAGTGTCCAAATCTACCATCAAATTCAGTGTATATGCACAGCTATTGTAGAAGACATGGGCAGATATGTACCTTCCCTACACCCTTCTTGCACATCCCTAGCTGTTTTCCACACTGTCTTTCCCTCCTTGTGCCCTATTTCTGCCACTTTCCTATCAACTCTTTTTTCTTTTCTTTTAAAGAAATTAGTGTGGGGGTAAGTGGGAGTAAGCACTTTTAAGCAGCAGTAAGAGGGTTTAAGCCTGTTTGCGTGGGGGGTAAGCAATGCCTACACAGGTTAAGCATTTTAAAAGCTAACTGAGTATAAGAAACTGTAACCAGAAGTTAGCAGTGCTTACCTCCGCACAAACCCACGCAAACCCGCTTACAACTGCTCAAAAGTGCCTTAATCACTCTGTATCCAGTGACCCTTGTTCTGCCCAGCAACAAAATAAACAGCCTTTGCAAGGCTTGAACCCAGGACCCTGTACACTATAGACAAAATGATTTACCACTAAGCCATATCAGATGCACATAACCCTGATGTTTTCACAAGCATATCATCCAGCCCAGTCAATCAACAGTACATGGAATGTATTCCAACATGCAGATGTATGTGTGTGTGTGTGTGTGTGTGTGTGTGTGTGTGTGTGTGTATATATATATATATATATATATATATATATATATATATATATATTATGTATTAATATCTACATAGATATAACATATCTATATGTAGATATATATATATATATATATATATATATATATAGAAATATATACACACATCTCTCTCTCTCTCTCTCTATATATATATATATATATATATATATATATATATATATAAACATATAGACATACAAATGCATACATCTATATATATATATGTCTATATATATATATCTATATATGTCTATATATACATCTATATGTCTATATATACATCTATATGTCTATATATACATCTATATGTCTATATATACATCTATATGTCTATATATACACAGCAAGTTATATATATGTAAGCTGATATATATATATATATATATATATATATATATATATATATATATATATATATATATATGAATATATAGGTATATACAGACATGCATCTGTAGATAACAATGGGAACATAACATAAACATATATGTCCACATGCACCGTTACTGTGGTATAGAGGCCCCAAACAACATACGTCTTGTATGATTAGGTATGTCCTCCCCACAGTCAAACACGTCTGCCCTGCAATACACTACCAACTGTTGCAGCCCTGATACCTAGGACCTGACATGACATGAGCACAAGATGTTAACAGTACTCCATCCCACCTGTATGATGACAGACTGGTATCAGTAACTTATCATGCAGTACAGTCTGTCTCCCATAGGGAATGTACAATATGGAAGCAATCAACAACCCTAGGATACATATACACAGACACATATATGCAGATACAGATACACACACACACACACACACACACACACACACACACACACACACACACACATATATATATATATATATATATATATATACATATACGTATACATATATATAGATATATATGTAACTACACAAACACGCGCAGAGATATGTATAGTAAGATATATATGTAGATTGTGCACATATTATGAAACAGCCACTATTCCTACAGTTACCACCTTACCAACTGGAGACTGTATGAGCCACCCATACAAATGACAATCATTGCCAGCAACATATACCCACAGAGAGGTCAAAGAATATAACATCACACACAGGTTTGCATAAATGGGAAAGCTTTATTTGTGTACTATTACAGTTGTATATGCCATGTCATATAGCTGTTTAGACATGGACATCCATATAAACTGAGTAATGCAACTGTGAAACAGTTATACTAATACAGTAGTCTGGAAAAGTTTACAAATGTTGCTGTCCAGGCCAAGGCCATCAAGTAGTACAATATTAAAGACAGACTGGGCCACAGGATACCAAACAATCAACAGTAAGTAATGTAGATGTGTAGGTCAGCAGCCTCTATCTACACTCTGCAGACAATCCCTAGGAGGTAAATACCTCAACTGATACAATGGGATGTAACTGTTACATAACAAGGCATAACTGACACCATCACAAACACACTGACAAACAGAACAGTCTGTATGGCAGGTGGCAGTAGGCCTGCATTTACCCAAGGTGAATTGTATGGTAATGTACATCCTGATACCTTAAGGCAGCTTACCCCTGATACCCCCACATGTTGTAACAGCCTAAGTTAGTTATGGTGCTCCCCCCCAAGACTCTACTACAGGGCCATATACCACTGTTACATACACTGGCCTCTGGAGTGCATAAGGGCACACATGTATTGCGTAGGGGAAGCCCACACATATATGGCCCCAACCCCACCATATGTGTGGGGGACACAACAGCAGTGGACTGATGGCAGGAATGGCAGCATGACATACTCACAGCCCACTACAGAACAACCCCTGACAGCATGTCATATGTGCAAAGCCTGGTATGTAGATGGAGGACAGAATCTGGAACACAGGCTCATATGTGGAAAACTGTTACCATGCACTAAGCAAGTTGCTGGTGTTACAGGATAGTCTGCAACATACCCTTAGTCAGGAATTTGAAGTTAGAGAAACAGAAATGGATGTAGCCATGTACTGATACCATTCAACACACACACTCCCAGTGAAATATCTGACACAAGACCTGTGTGGTGGACAGACAAAACATAATAGGCACACTTCTGGCCGTCAAGCGGATTGGCCCACAGCTAAGGGCTATGCAGACAGACTGCATTCCAAGGTAAAGTAGTATGTACACACAAACCCTGTAACACCAGTACTATACAATGCATACAATAACTCTACTCACACTCTGTCTGTAGTTCTGGAACCCCCTACAAATATGTAGCTGGCCTGAGTGTGCAGGTTCTCCTGTAAGAGGTATTGCTACCTGCTGTCTGTAACACTGATGCCAACACACATGAAGGATGTCCATCACACAGGAAAGGTAAAGGGACCATGCCCACATGATGTAGGGATTTATAGTAGGTGTTTGCCATAACAGTGGTAATTGGGAGCACTACACAGCAAGCTGCATGCAGTTAGCAAGTGGAGGACACTGATTAGTGCAGAGGCCCTCACCTGATCATGTGCATCACCTACAAAACCATGCTGCAATCTATTCAAAGCAGCTCAATCCATTTACTGGAGAGAGACTGAGAGAGAGAGAGAGAGAGAGAGAGAGAGAGAGAGAGAGAGATCAAGAGAGAGAGAAAGAAAGAATGAAAAAAAAAAAACAAGCCTAAGGCAAAGGCAAAGCAAAAGCCAAAGGAAAAGAACTATAAGAACATTCATCGAACTATCCAGAACAGACATCATTCCCACAACAGGTATGTGAAGTATATATGCATGTAACTGAATGTAGTACCTGGTCCATAATAATGGGATAGATGATGTGGAATGATTTATATGAGCCATAAGGTGTTGTAATAATGTTCAGCTGAACAACTGCTATGGACAATAGTGTCTGTCCCTGTGGGTAGTGGGCCATAGCCATCAACTGTGCAGATCAGCACTGACTGACAGGATGTAAACCATCATAGTGTGTGCTGTGTAATGGGAAGTATGTATGTTACATGGCCAATAGCTGGTGATGGAAGTAATGCCATTATGATGGACATGTGGGGCCCACAGCCCACCTTTGCAGGATACTCAGGTTAATCTGCAATGTAGTATGCAGGAATGCCATAGGTGTGTAATAGAGTTACCTGCAATCAGGTCCTACATATAGCCCCTAATGTGAGGCCATGTCCATATGTGGCACCTCTCTGCATTGTAGCAAGGCAGAACAGTGCAGCTATGCAGGACGGTGTTATGAGATTGTGGACCTGATGTCTGAATGTAATCCACATATAGGTATGCATATGTGTACATATGTACACATATATAATATAGAAAGATATATATATATATATATATATATATATATATATATATATATATATATATATATATATATATATATATATATATATATATATATATATATATATCATGTATGTCCACATATATACAGATACCCATGTGTAGACATATATATGAGCACATATATACAACATCACATACATCTACACATATAGATATATACCTATATGCACATGTCTACATATATACAAACATAAACACAAACATATATGTATGTAAATACATGTCCCCTATATTACTATCAAAGTGATGCATGTTATGTGTGAGGCAACAGCACACATAGCAATACACACAGATGTCTACAGCTGGCAGTGTGTGTGCAATATGGACGGGTATGTACATGTTATTCCTTTGTTGGGACCACATTGCCCTTGTCTGTGAAGTATGCAATGGGAATATGGGGAAATATGGCAGGTATAGTTGTGGAGGTGGTCAGGGTTGTTAGATATAGAGTACAGTCTACAGGGTTGGTATGTGACACATGTGGTGGGTAAACACCCTGGATGGTGTGTGTGGTCTGTGATGTGGATGCCCCATGGGCCCCAATATGAGCACAATGGGAACAAGCCTCCCACCCACTGCTACTCACAACAGCAGTCCACGTCCAGAAGGTGCCTGGCCTAGAGGCTGAGCAGAAGGAGTATGTTAGCCCTGTGAATGTGTACTGGGTGCCTCAGAGTGATGTAACACATCCACATGTGTCTGTGGAGCCCGGTATAGAACAGACCCAGGACCTGACCTCAGAGGACAGGAACATGTCTTTGTGTGCCCCAGGGGGGCAACATCCCCTTGGTTGGTTCCACTTCATGGTATTGCTGGACCAGTACATGAGGAGGCCCCAGGTTGGGACACACATGAGATGTGGCCAGGTAACATGGGCAGATGGGTTTGGAGAGGTGGTTCTGCTGGCCAATAGTACATATACATGTTATTGTGTCACTGTTATAGAGCATATGTTGGTAGTAATAGTCTACACATTCCCAGAACATGTTCAACAGCATACATAGATATCCCCAATAACACAGAATGTCAGCTGTGCAGCAATCACAAAGCAGCCATACCACAGGCATATATGGAACCATAGTGGCCCTGACAATGACATGCAGGTGAATAGTCTGTAACAGGCCAGCAATGATAGTGTCCACACAGGGAACATGGCTACAATCACATAGCAGAAATTGGGGTACAATCCAATATTTGTCCCACTGATAGGTAAGCTGTAGCGATACCTAATGAGTTGTGTGTGCAGTTTGTTGAAGCTGATATGGGAGGGTGACAGAGATGTGTATTACGAACTGTGGTAACCTTGCTGTATGAGCTGCTCAGACCTGTTTCCATCTTTATGTCTTTCAGCCAAGATGTCAAATGCATGCATGCCTACCTACTCGACAGCTGAGATGAAGTGCTTATCACACACCTGATCCAGCACTACCCACTGCTGTTTGGCAGGGCTGCCCATGAACAGCATGAGCAGACTGCCCTGTGGAATGACCTAGTCCACATGGTCATTGATGTTGGACTGCACAACCACACTTATGAGCAGGTCCAGCATCATTGTACTGACCTGCTTTGCAATGCCCGTCAGTGTGCTGCTGCAGTATGGGGGGATCACCTCACCACAGGGGGGGTCCATGCCATCCACCCCTCCGACATGTGTAGAGGAGCTCCTGGCCAGCCTTTTGGCACCTGCCCATCCGTCCAGCCACCAATCGCTGGACACCTTTGTGGAGGTGGGTGGCACCCACACCCTGGCCAAAGAGCATGCAGGTAAGGACACAGGGCACATCAGTAGACCACTGTTGTGTATACATCCACATCAGTACAGGTAGATCATACATATCTGATACGTCATAGATATATTGTGTTGCTGCATAGTACTGATAAACAGATGTTCAGATGTGGTAGTATTGTGGAAGTGTACCATTGACGTATTGTAATACTGCACCCACCCTGTAGCACTGCCAGAGGTGTGGCCACTGACATTGCATCTCTCACCCTCTTATGTAGGTCCCTCTAGGATACCACCAAGGCAGCAGCCTGTAGCTGGTGAGTATGGTTTATGGAGATGCTTGCCAACACACTGGGCATGTAATGGCAATGGTATATTCCATGCACACATCTAACACACCTACCCTGAATGCATGCTGTACATGCACATGTATTGTTGCTGTGAAATGCACAGCGTCACAGGGGTAACCATGTTGGGGTATTGGAAGGGTATGTCAGACACCTGAATGATAAGTAACACCCCTGCAGAATGTGTCGGAACAACACCCATATGCAGTGCAACACCAGTGTATATACCTGTAGGACAATGGCAACTGCTGAAGAGTTACACTATGGCATAAGGCATTACAGTAGTCCACATGATCTGCTGGGAGTAGGCTGTAACATATGGTGTTCAGTGTATGGGACACTGCAAAGTGACACACATGTGTAGGGCTTACTTGTCATGCATCTGCAAAAAGGCGGAAGGGGGGTGTCAGCATGACACACCAGTGCACTGCAGCAGGGATCCTAAGGATGCTAGGAATGGCTCTTTCTGAACATTGTCAGGTTCAGGACCTGTAGCATCCATAACCCTACCCCCACAGCAATAGTGACGGCAGTGTGTGAACACCATGGGGTGTGCACATGAATAGACCTTGCAATCATGCAGACTACGGGGACATGTGTAGGGCAGACTAAACATACACAGGCAAATGCAGATGGCCCATGCTGGTATACCCCTGCCGGGAGTAGTGACTGCTGTAGTAAACACAACAAGAGGTGCAATAAACCATCATGATAAGGGTGTGCACACATATGTCCACACGGTGTGTATGCATCACAGTCAGCAGCTGCACACCTAACACAATTTGTAGACACTGCATGTGAAAATACAGGACATATGTCACATATCAGGCTCATGTACTGCTAAGATATGTAGTGATGTGTTCCCATGGCAGATCAAGGATGGGTGCATCAAATCAATAAAGGTGTTTACACCCCCCATAGCCATGGTATGCTCTGATGGTTGTCAGTGTTAGAGTATTGGAATGGTCATACATCGTCCGCTGATGTTGAGAGCTGTGCATCAGACATCAGGCATTCACAAATAACATCTGTCCACATATCATACCAGGTATGTGTTGCTGGAAAACATAGGGGCTGTGAGCATAAAACTGACATAACTGACACAGTAGTACACATTCAGCAATGGGCCATACACCTGTGAGGTGTAGTGCACAGTACATAGCAGGATGCAGAACAAGTGCACAGAAATACCGTGTTCATGGGTGCAGTGCTATCCATGGGAAGGGGCTTCACCTAGTAACACAGCACATGCATCACACACATGCATACTGTTGCCAGCATGGATTGACTATAGCTGCACTGTATGCTGTCGGGTAGCATATGTTATGCATGTTGACAGATTGGAGGACTGTGTGTACTTTCATTGTGCAACCTCACCTGTATCTGTGTGTGGGTCATGGTGGGTAGCCAGTTTGTCTGTAGGGTCACTCTGGTGAAGTGGAGGGAGGTTGATGTATGTAGGATATTTGTGTGCATGTGTATGTGTTTGTGTGGCTGGCCATGTATGCACATGTGTGATTGTGGGGTGTTCATACAGCAGTACCTCCCTCTGGGATCATGCAGTTCATGTACATGAACTGCCACATTACACACCAGGAATACCTGTCGTGTGTAATCACAGGACAGCTGATAGTATAATATGGTCTGAAGCATGGAACAGGCATCCAGAGGGAAGGTAGATACCAGATACACCTTTACTATCACATTCAGCAGAGAGGTCACCCACAACCCACGTTTGCAGCAAAACAGATGCATTGGGGAAGTACTAATCAACACCAGGGAGTGTATCCAAATATTACAGCTGTCACATTATAGGCTGAAGGAGCAGCATAACTGGCATGTACTGAGCATTACATACACATGACACACCAGTGGGCGATATTATGGATAGAACATAGTAGCCCACACATATAGGGGCCATGCTCATGATGCCCAGACATACAGAGGGTGCATACTGAATGACAACAGTGAGGCCATGTAAAACCACTACACACAGGTCAGGCAGGTAAATTAGCAACAGGTCTTGTGTTGTGACTGCCTGTGTAGCTATTTGGAGGACTTATATGTTAATGAGTGGTATCAATGTGTGCATGTTAACAAGTGTTATGCAGGATGCGGTACCACATGGACATATACGTGGGACTGTCTGTAAAGCCATGGACAGGTAGGTATTACAGAGGTGTGTGTGTGTGTGTGTGTGTGTGTGTGTGTGTGTGTGTGTGTGTGTGTGTGTGTGTGTGTGTGTGTGTGTGTGTACTATTAGGCAATGCTCTACAGGTTTTAAAGTGTGTTTATTGTTTTCTCCCACAGGTGGGGATGTGGGTCAGGGTTCCTCCTGCAGGCAATCTGATGTTGGTGTCCATACAGACACCGAAGATGATGATAGTACTGTTGAGACACAGGTGGGGTTGACAGGGGCCAACACTGTGCCAACATTTGACATCCCCCTTTTAACCACCCCAACCCTGACACAGTTTCAGTGCCTATACACATCCCATCACCAGTGGCCATAGTGGAGGGACAGCTGGTGTTTGGTGGAAGTGCACAAGAAAGTGTGGTAACCATGCCTACTTTGTCCGGTCACAGCAGGCAAAGCCGGATGTCTGGCAGGGGACCGAATAGGCAGTTGTCCCAGGGTGCTCATGGTAGGGCTGCTGGACATCATGCCCTGGCAGAGGTGATATAGCTGGTACCAGCAGGTGCATGTTTCAGGCTGTCATGGTGGTGCAGGCATGTATAGAACATTACCATAGACAGGGCCTGAGGTTGCAGAGGGCTGCTCTCACATCTGCAAATGTCAATGCCTGTGAACTGGCTGGTGCTATCCGTGGATTAACTGGGTTAATGGATAGATGGTCTGGTGAGATGATGGCACTCATCGACTGTGGTCTGTCCATGCTTGAACATGTGGTGGGAGTGTGGCGATGGCCACGTGAACATAGGTCAGCAACATCAACAGCTGGTAGTCAATGTGGATGTGCTAGGACACCAAGGGGCTCCCATAGTGGCAGTACCAGCCCCAGCACTGCAGGGGGGGGGCGTTGTCCACACCACACCACAGCAGGCCACAAGCACAAGGTCCTGGCCAGTCCCAGGAGGGACCTGGTACCAGTGGACATTTGTCATCATCAGGTGAGAATGGCACATCCAGGCCTGTACCTGGACATGCCCATGGAACCACTGGCAGGCACAGTCCACGTGTCCTTGGCTGGAGGCAGTAAACTGCACACCCTGCCAGGTATGGTCTGCAGCTGTCCAGAAACACCTGTGTAGGCAGCCACATGGCAGAACTGTGTGCATGCATACCCACACACTATGCAAATACACCTAGGGCAACCCCATACCTACACACACCACATCACCACACCCAGCACACCACAGTAAACCCCTCACCCACACACATGGTGTCAAATGTATGGCCCACCATCGGCCTCTGGCAAGCCAGCACCACACCCTGTGCATATGATGATACCTGTGCCACATCCCTGTCATCCATACCATCAATGCAGGGACAGGCCAATATGGTTCTGATGCACACAGTGACTGTACTACAGTGTACCACAGAACTGCAGTCTAACATGTTGTAAGGAGTAAAGTGTAATACATAAATGGCAGGTAGTGTAGCCATCCAGCAATGATGCATTATAGCTGTTAGTAACACTGGTTGATTGCAGTCCCTATAATGTTATCCATGTGTGTTGTAGGTGAACATGTGTCAGCACAAGAATGGTCTGCAGTCATATTCCACAATGGGGTATGTCACTGTGGTGACACCATGGCTGTGACATATCTGGGGTACAGCTGAACACGTCACAGGTTACTAAAATGGTTATTGCCTTTGCCACATGGGCAGGTGACCTGCTGAGGCGTGTATACACTGCAACCTGATGTAGACCCATTCACATACATGCACACTGTTACTTGGCAACACTGGGGCTAGACCCCTACGTGGCTATGTAGTGATACTGAAGTGTTTACAGTTACATTCCACATGATGGATCATTACCCAGTAAGGGGTATATACTGTGACACAGCTCACACACCAGAGAAACAACAGGGATGCCTCAGTGTCCAGCTATGCCCACAGGTGTGCCTGTTGTCAGTACTACATTTAGCACTCTGCTCTTGCCTGGATTAGCACTGTCAACTGTAGTACTGCCATGATACACTACATGCCAGTGTGACAGCATGTACCCTGGATTACTACCCCTGTATGTAACACATTCACATGGATAACAGTGCTGTACAGGACTCATATACTTGTGTGTCCCAGACATGACACTTGCACCCCTTGTAATGACAGCACATAGATGCATGTATTGTACATGGCATTACATACATTTATTACAGATGTCATTACCCTGCTATGTTATCAGACTGGGTGGTGAGCACTGGTTACCAGGGTTAAGCCATGTTTAGCAAGTATCAACATTGCTGCAATACAACAGCTGAGTTGATTTGCGCACTAGTCAGCTTAGCCTACACTGTGTAAGTGCCCTTACATTTACCCATAGCTTAGCACCACTTAGCTTCGTGCAAACCTGCACAAATGTGCTTAAAACAGATCACAACTGCCTTAACCACTCTGTATCTGACAGACCTTGTTCTGCCCAACAACAAAATGAACAGCCCTTGTAGATCTTGAGCCCAGAACCCTGTACACTGACGTCAAAGCACTTAACCACTATGCCATGACCACTGTGAAGACAGCTGTTGTTGTAGCAATAAATCTGTCAATACACATATTGAGTAGTATTGAACAATTGTCTTTAGTTCCTAAATTGTGTAGTCTTTGTTAGTAATATGACTGCTGCATCACATATGTTATTTTATCAGAATGTACACATAGCAGATACATACAGTGAGATACATCTGGGAGGGTATACACAACCGTGAGGTTTACTCACGACAGAAATATGGTTGTATATGGTCTATATACGTCTACATGTACATACACATATATACTCATACATATGTCTGTATACACATCTGTATAGTGCTACATATATATGGCCATGTGTACATCTCTTCTTATGTACACACGCACACACACACACACACACACACACATATATATATATATATATATATATATATATATATATATATATATATATATATACATATATCAGCGCTACAGAACCCTGAAAGCCCAAAATCCTGAAGACCAAACTCCTGAAACCAAACTCCTGAAAACACACACTCCTGAACACTCTGACTCTTGGAAACCCAAAACCCTGTAAACACACAGGATACCAACATGTACTATATTCCAGCACAAGTAAATACAGAAAAATATTACTCGTCAGCTATATGTAGGGGGGCAAGCCCCATGCACCTCCCCATGTGGGGGGCTGTGCCTGCCACCCCCCGCTACTCAAGTATAACAATGCCAAGATTGCACTTTAGTACAATAAGTGCAGTCTTGGAGTTGATATATTTACATAGCAGGGGGTGTGGGGGTGAAGGGGGGCATGCCCCCCTGGTTATTCTTGGAGAAGAGTAATATTGATTGTGTTTTATTTGTTTATGTATGTACTTGTGCTGGAATATAATATGTGTTGGTATCCTGTGTGTTTTTAGGATGTTGAATTTTCAGGTGTTTGAGTTGTCAGGATTTTGTACATTAAGGAGTTTGGTCTCCAGAGTTTGGTCATCAGGATTCTGGGCTTTCAGGATTCTGTCGCGCTCCCATATACATATATGTATATATAGATATACGTATATGTATATATAGGTATATGTATATATAGCTATATATGTATGCACTTCCTATGTGTACAGATATGCCTAGTTATGTTGGTATATATGTAGATATCAATAACTATATGTGCATACATATCTATTCTGATATACCTACTACTGTCAATATATATATGTAGATATCTATATGTATATGTGCATATGTATCTCTATCTGTATATGTGTAGACATATATTCTTCTGTATATGTATATATCTGGGTGTTTATATGTATATCTATGTACATATACATATCCATCTATGTATGTCGATATGTATATGTGTATGTATCTATATAGATATCTGGATAATTATATGTACATATATCTTCACCATATGTCCTTAACATGGAGTGTAGCCCTACCTCAGCCCCTAGAGTCCCAACTTCATAGTGCAAGGGGATGTCAGGTATGTATAGTAGGTATATTTGTAGACTATTGCTACTGTAATAGGGACTGTCTTCACAGACAAGGTGTGTGTGGGAGGTCACATCTGCTTTTAACATGTGCGACATTGGCTACTGACAGACATCCTATGGACATCATAGCACATAATGCTCCTATGGACTACAGCAGAGATAATGGCCAATATATATGGACAGTCTGACACACTCTGGACAGTCCAAAGGTATACACATAACCGCTTACTGCAAGACATGTGAACCAGTCCTGACAATGTGGATGTTAACAACCATGTAGATGGATATAACACATAAGTACTGGTATACATGTCCCCCATAGGTTACGCAGTCACACACCCCTGTCTCTCCTGCCACATAATAACTGCTGGTACAGAGGTGCCATGGCTACATACTACTGACTAGATATTGACATACATCTGTACAGCATCCCACTGCTCTGTCTGACATACATGACTGTTATGGTGGCCCGGTAGCAGTACATCTAGCGAATATCTGGACATTTCATCTCACTGGGTAAGTACACTAAGCTACTAGGCATGTAACAAAGGACTGTGCAGGCTACAGGCAGACGGGCTCAACACTGATCTACATTTCCTATGGAGGAATGCACATGTACCTGTATATATAGCAGGCTTTACAGGCATGCCACAGCACAGAGTAACATACACCTGTGTGAAAGTGCATAAGCACAACCAATGTGAACACAGCCACAACCACATATGGTATGCTAGTGTAATATTACAGTATATGGACTATCTTTTCAACACCGATCTCATATGTGCCACTCACACACTAACCCTACATATACTGGGCCACTACACAGTGTGGTCCAATGCCTGTCTGTGGTATGAAACATGTGCATGTATGGCCCTACAAACATGTTAGCCAATAGGGTAACATACAGTGGAGCAGCATGTAACATCAGATAGAACAGGACCAAGAACAATGACATCTACCACAGTCTGTACACAGGCCAAGGTACATATTAACAATACACACACTGTATAATATGTGTATATAAAATATTAAGTTTTAACTTTAAAATGTTTCATTTGTTAATCAGGTGACATGACAGAGGTTATTTAAACGTGATTTGAATGCTATCAAACGTTTTTCTTTTGTCTGAAGAAGTCCAATGATTCTGTCGGACGAAAAGCATTTTTAAACAAGCATTTTATTTGAATAAAGTCTTTTTGTACAGAGGAACTCAGTGGTCTAGCGGATTTCTTGTGGATTAGTTGGTGTATGCGTATCGTGGCTTGTGAATACACACACTGCCGACAATCACCATAAGTATACAGATGTCAGTACTGTGCACACAACCACTGAATGTCCAGGTTATGTCATCAAATATAACCTCTACTATACATAACATGTGTAGCAGTCTGATATCTCACTGGCTTTTTATCAGATATGTTATCACTAATTATGGTGTACAGCACATATGCACCTCTTACTGCATGACATATGTACAAAGGTTGACAGGGTTGTGGCTGGAGGCACATAGATAGGGCCAATATTGACATGTTGCTGTGATAACCTCATACATTTACTGTTGTAACAGGGTTTGTTGCAACATATGTCCTATGAGGGATATGAAGTCAGTAACTCTCACGGCTGTTACCATCTACAGACTGCAATCCTCACACTACCTTTTGCAGTTCACAGATAGGTGCTCTGTGGGTAACACATGAAAGAAAAGGCACCACACACTGCCCAGTCTGCAGATGACCCTACAGATGGGGGTTTCTTCATAAACATAGCACTGACATGGCAGGTATTAAAACATGTAGGACAGCCATATCCTCACACACCCTGTTCAACCAACATTACTCCAAATGCAGTATAGCAGCACTTACAATCTGTAGTCAGGTCAGGCACATCCCCCTCCTGTGTGTTGGCCTGTTTCCACATTGTATGTTGTTAGAGGTAAATCCCCAATCCATCTGAGATGCTGCTTGCCAAACAACAGATCGAGTTCCTGCTCACAGTGAGTGAAAGGCCCAACACCAACATGATGTTCCTCAATATTGGAGTGTGTTTCCATGTAACTGGCTATGGGAATGTTACCACAGCTGTTCCACAAGCAATCAGCTAGAGGAGGGCTGCAATTCATGCAGATGCCATCAGCTGATCATGCACATCCCTTAGAATACACATGCTGCTGCCTAAGCAAAGCAGGTATAAGTCTCCACATCCACCAGGAGGGAGTGAGAGAGGCAGACAGAGGCAAAGAAAAGTCAGGGAGGGGTGGGAGAGTAAAACCTAAGCATGTTTGTGTCACACACCTACCAGTACAGGGTATCAAACCCCTGACAACTATATAGTGCTATCACATGTCCATGCAGTTATTGGATGCGCCACATAGGTACATGTTGAGGAGCCCTCAGAATGTATATATGATGGTGAGTGACATCTGCAACAGGGATATGGTAGCTATGCAGTAGGTGTAGTACACGTGCCTGTCCGCATGAACAGGTGTCCGCATCAGCACAGCCACATTCTCACAAGGATGCACACACATTGACACACTTGGCATGGCCAGGAATACAACTCATCACTAGTGGGATTGCCACAACACAGTACTGTGCAGGTATCACATGCACCACAGGGGTCATACAGAGGTTATATGGACAAAGGGTATGTGGAGGTGTCTGACATCAGACAGCATGTTTCAGTATACCAATGGGGGTTGTAGTGAGTGTGAATGTGGTCATACACATCATACAACACACACACAGACACGGGTGCCACAACTGACATACATAGGTGCATTGCTTCACGGGTGTGTTGTGTTTAATGGTGCCAGATAGCTATACCAGGCTAGGTGAATGGTATACCTTGGCATCAGGCCACATGACAATGGTCTGCATTGTGGCTCAGGGGTGTAATGTCTGGAGTTGCCCACAGAGGTGGGTACTGTATTCACCATCCAGTCACCTGGGTGACTATTGCATGTGACTAATGTTGTGCATTTCTTGCCATGTATGTGTTCCTTAGTCCATGACATGGACAGTGTCTAGGATGTGCACACCTCCTACATGCATGTACAGTAACATGTGAAACTGTACATGGGGTGTCTGGGCCATGTTGTGTACACAGATTATCATCAGATGTGCCAGTCCTGGCCTCATGTGGCAGGAACTGTTAATGGACAGCAGGTTGATCCTGCACCTACATTGATAATATGATACTGGTATACACTGGTGTCAGTGGCATCTGTCCATACAGGGCTTGTGTTTCAAGCATGGTATGTCCTTTTTGGGTCACATTTGATGGCACCAAAGGTGTTGCAGGTGTCCAGTGGGGAACATGGGGGAGGAGCACTGTCAGCATGTACATGCCTATTGGACTGATGGACAGGATGCCATACCTTCCGTAGCCCACTGCAATCACACCATGGTTACGATCAGTGGGCAATATGTAGGGTACTACCAACATAGTGGCTGTTGCCTAGGCAAGTGTGTGTGTGTGTGTATGAGACATGGGTTGAGGGTGTTCCCTGGGTAATACAAGGGTTGCTAACTTTGTACAGCTGGCATTGATGTCACATGTAGGGGTATGGATTTGCACCCCAGCCTCTCAGCTATTTCACATCTGTTATCCCTGTATGGTGGACATTGTGATATATACCTGGGCCATCATATAAGAAGTTTATAAAACCCGCTCCACATTGGGTACAGTTGTTACACACTCACAACCACCACCACACAGGATATGAATGACAAACACAGACACACACACACACACACACACACACACACACACACACACATACACACCTGTCATGTCTGGGACTAGAATTCCTACCTAACTAGTATATTACACTACAGCACTATGCAGTTATAGGATGTACCATGGAGATTACTGGAGTACTTCTTCCCCAAAGGTGCATTTCACAGTGAATGACATCAGCAGGATTGCCAAAGTACGGCATTTAAATTGTACTGAGTAGGAGTAGCCTAAAATGCATTGCTCCCTACACAGACATAGACACACACACAAAATATCCACAACTGCCATGTGTGGGGATAGAACTCCTACCAGAGTTCTGTATCACACTACAGCATGACGCTGTTATAGGACACACCACGGGGATTGTTGAAGTGCCCTTTCCCCAAAGATGTATTTCACATTGAATGACATCAGCAGGATTCCCAAAGTAGGGCATTTGAATTGTACTGGGTGTGACTAGCCTAAAAAGCATTGGTCTCCACACAGAGACACACAACACACACACACACACAAACACCACAGTTGCCATGTCTGGGATTAGAACTCCTACCTAACTAGTTTATCACACTACAGCAGTATGCAGTTATATGACACGCCACAGAGATTACTGGGCTACAGCTTTCCGAAAGGTGTATTTCACAGTGGATGACATCAGCAGCCTTATCAATGTAGGGCATTTGAATTGTAGAGAGTGTGAATAGCCTAAAAAGGCATTGCTCTCTACACAGACAGAGATACACACACACACACACACACACACACACACACACACACAAACACCACAGTTGCCATGTCTGGGATTATAACTCCTACCTAACTAGTTTATCACACTACAGCAGTATGCAGTTATATGACATGCCACGGAGATTACTGGGCTACAGCTTTCCGAAAGGTGTATTTCACAGTGGATGACATCAGCAGCCTTGCCAATGTAGGGCATTTGAATTGTATTGAGTGTGACTAGCCTAAAAAGGCATTGTTCTCTACACAGACACACACGCACACACACACACACACACACACACACACACACACACACACACACACACACACACACACACACACACACACACACACACAGCTGCCATGTCTGGGATTAGAACTCCTACCTAACTATTTTATCACACAACAGCAGTACACAGTTATAGAAAGTGCAACAGGGATTACTGGGCTTCAACTTTCCCAAAGAGGAATTTTAAGGTGGATAACATCAGCAGCCTTGCCAAAGTGGGGCATTTGAATTGTAGGGAGTGTGACTAGCCTAAAAAGCAATACTTTCTACACAGACAGAGACACACACACACACACACACACACACACACACACACACACACACACACAAACACACACAGCTGCCATGTCTGGGATTAAAACTCCTACCTAACTAGTTTATTACACTACAGCAGTATGCAGTTATAGGACATGCCACATAGATTACTGGGCTACAGCTTTCCGAAAGGTGTATTTCACAGTGGATGACATCAGCAGCCTTGCTAATGTAAGGCATTTGAATTGTAATGAGTGTGACTAGCCTAAAAAGCATTGCTCTCTACACAAGCAGAGACACACACACATGTATACACACACACACACACACACACACACACACACACACACACACACACACACACACACACACACCACAAACACAAACACACACAGCTGCCATGTTTGGGATTAGAACTCCAACCTAACTATTTTATCACACAACAGCAGTACACAGTTATAGGACATGCGGCGGGGATTACTGGGCTTCAATTTTTCCAAAGAGGAATTTCAAGGTGGATGACATCAGCAGCCTTGCCAAAGTAGGGCATTTGAACTGTAGGGAGTGTGACTAGACTAAAAAGCATGGCTTTCTACACAGATAGGAACAGACACACACAGTTGCCAAATCTGGGATTAGAACTCCTACCTAACTATTTTATCACACTACAGCAGTACGCAGTTATGGGACATGATATGGAAATTACTGGGCTACAACCTTCCCAGAGGTGTATTTCAAGGTGAATGACATCAGCAATGTTGCCAAAGTAGGGCATTTGAATTGTAGTGTGTGTGAGTAGTCTAAAAAGCATTTCTCTCTACTCAGACAGAGACAAACGCACACACACATACACACACACACACACACACACACACACACACACACACACACACACACACACACACAGTTGGCAAGTCTGGGATTAGAACTCCTACCTATTTTATCACACTGCAGCAGTACACAGTTATAGGACGTGCCATGGAGATTACTGGGCTACAATATTCCCAGAGTGTATTTCAAGGTGGATGACATCAGCAGCCTTGCCAATGTAGGGCATTTGAATTGTAGGAAGTGTGACTAGCCTAAAAAGCATTGCTCTCTATACAGACACACACACACATACACACACACACACACAGATGCACACAGACACACACAGACACACACACACTTGCTAAGTCTGGGATTAGAACTCCTAACTAACTATTTTATCACACTATAGCAGTAAGCAGTTATGGGATGGGCTATGGAGATTACTGTGCTACAACCTTCCCAGAGGTGTATTTCAAGGTGGATGACATCAGCAGCCTTGCCAAAGTAGGGCATTTGAATTGTAGGGAGTGTGACTAGCCTAAAAAGCATTGCTCTCTACACAGAGACAGACAGACAGACAGACACACACACACACACACACACACACACACACACACACACACACACACACACACACACACACATACACATCTGTCATGTCTGGGACTAGAATTCCTACCTAACTAGTATATTACACTACAGCACTATGCAGTTATAGGATGTACCATGGAGATTACTGGAGTACTTCTTCCCCAAAGGTGCATTTCACAGTGAATGACATCAGCAGGATTGCCAAAGTACGGCATTTAAATTGTACTGAGTAGGAGTAGCCTAAAATGCATTGCTCCCTACACAGACATAGACACACACACAAAATATCCACAACTGCCATGTGTGGGGATAGAACTCCTACCAGAGTTCTGTATCACACTACAGCATGACGCTGTTATAGGACACACCACGGGGATTGTTGAAGTGCCCTTTCCCCAAAGATGTATTTCACATTGAATGACATCAGCAGGATTCCCAAAGTAGGGCATTTGAATTGTACTGGGTGTGACTAGCCTAAAAAGCATTGGTCTCCACACAGAGACACACAACACACACAGTTTCCATGTCTGGGATTAGAACTCCTACCTAACTAGTTTATCACACTACAGCAGTATGCAGTTATATGACACGCCACAGAGATTACTGGGCTACAGCTTTCCGAAAGGTGTATTTCACAGTGGATGACATCAGCAGCCTTATCAATGTAGGGCATTTGAATTGTAGAGAGTGTGAATAGCCTAAAAAGGCATTGCACTCTACACAGACAGAGATACACACACACACACACACACACACACACACACACACACACACACACACACACACAAACACCACAGTTGCCATGTCTGGGATTATAACTCCTACCTAACTAGTTTATCACACTACAGCAGTATGCAGTTATATGACATGCCACGGAGATTACTGGGCTACAGCTTTCCGAAAGGTGTATTTCACAGTGGATGACATCAGCAGCCTTGCCAATGTAGGGCATTTGAATTGTATTGAGTGTGACTAGCCTAAAAAGGCATTGTTCTCTACACAGACACACACACACACACACACACACACACACACACACACACACACACCCACACAAACACAAACACACACACAGCTGCCATGTCTGGGATTAGAACTCCTACCTAACTATTTTATCACACAACAGCAGTACACAGTTATAGAAAGTGCAACAGGGATTACTGGGCTTCAACTTTCCCAAAGAGGAATTTCAAGGTGGATAACATCAGCAGCCTTGCCAAAGTGGGGCATTTGAATTGTACGGAGTGTGACTAGCCTAAAAAGCAATACTTTCTACACAGACAGAGACACACACACACACACACACACACACAAACACACACAGCTGCCATGTCTGGGATTAAAACTCCTACCTAACTAGTTTATTACACTACAGCAGTATGCAGTTATAGGACATGCCACATAGATTACTGGGCTACAGCTTTCCGAAAGGTGTATTTCACAGTGGATGACATCAGCAGCCTTGCTAATGTAAGGCATTTGAATTGTAATGAGTGTGACTAGCCTAAAAAGCATTGCTCTCTACACAAGCAGAGACACACACACATGTATACACACACACACACACACACACACACACACACACACACCACAAACACAAACACACACAGCTGCCATGTTTGGGATTAGAACTCCAACCTAACTATTTTATCACACAACAGCAGTACACAGTTATAGGACATGCGGCGGGGATTACTGGGCTTCAATTTTTCCAAAGAGGAATTTCAAGGTGGATGACATCAGCAGCCTTGCCAAAGTAGGGCATTTGAACTGTAGGGAGTGTGACTAGACTAAAAGCATGGCTTTCTACACAGATAGGAACAGACACACACAGTTGCCAAATCTGGGATTAGAACTCCTACCTAACTATTTTATCACACTACAGCAGTACGCAGTTATGGGACATGATATGGAAATTACTGGGCTACAACCTTCCCAGAGGTGTATTTCAAGGTGAATGACATCAGCAATGTTGCCAAAGTAGGGCATTTGAATTGTAGTGTGTGTGAGTAGTCTAAAAAGCATTTCTCTCTACTCAGACAGAGACAAACGCACACACACACACACACACACACACACACACACACACACACACACACACACAGTTGGCAAGTCTGGGATTAGAACTCCTACCTATTTTATCACACTGCAGCAGTACACAGTTATAGGACGTGCCATGGAGATTACTGGGCTACAATATTCCCAGAGTGTATTTCAAGGTGGATGACATCAGCAGCCTTGCCAATGTAGGGCATTTGAATTGTAGGAAGTGTGACTAGCCTAAAAAGCATTGCTCTCTATACAGACACACACACACATACACACACACACACACACAGATGCACACAGACACACACAGACACACACAGACACACACACACTTGCTAAGTCTGGGATTAGAACTCCTAACTAACTATTTTATCACACTATAGCAGTAAGCAGTTATGGGATGGGCTATGGAGATTACTGTGCTACAACCTTCCCAGAGGTGCATTTCAAGGTGGATGACATCAGCAGCCTTGCCAAAGTAGGGCATTTGAATTGTAGGGAGTGTGACTAGCCTAAAAAGCATTGCTCTCTACACAGAGACAGACAGACAGACAGACACACACACACACACACACACACACACACACACACACACACACACACACAGTTGCTATGTCTGGGATTGGACCTCCTACCTAACTAGTTTATCACACTACAGCAGTACGCAGTTATAGGTCATGCCACAGAGATTACTGGGCTACAACTTTCCCAAAGTTGTATTTCACAGTGGATGACCTAAGCAGGCTTGTCATAGTAGGACTATGGGGAGGGCAGAGTGTGTGTGTATGGGCCATAACACATTCATCAACTGGTTGGCACACCACATGTGGGAACATGCTGGGTCATATTCCACAGGTACATGTATACAGCTGCTAGATGACTACTTCCTTGTAAAGTCATGTTGCACAGCTAGCACTTGCACCACATTGTTTGTAATGCTGACAGATACCGGTGGCTAGTATATACAGTGAGTGACATTGGAACCTCATGTGGTTGTAGCCCTTTGGCTGTGTGCTGGGTGGGACAGACCTGGTTGGCTCCTTGTCACTGTCACCCTCTTCCACACATCTATGAATGCCTACTTTTGGCTTATTATAGTGTGTTGTCCTTGGATATATGTCTGTATTCCTATCCACGGTGTGTGCAAAGTGGCGCATACTGAAAAGTGTCTGCACTAACATCTGCAACTGCCAGATATGTCTGGTCCACTGTTGTTTGCAGACATGGCCTTCATGTGTTTAAGTGTGTGAGCATGCCCAGTATGACCTTTCAGTATGTTGTTGACTGACATTGCCTTCATTTCTCCAAGTGTGTGAGCATGCCCAGTATGCTCGTCTGTACTGAATGTGTGGATCGAGTCCAGGTAGTTTGTACTGCAGTGCAGACCTTTGTGTTGTATTCCTACAGGTTGTATACTGTTTCTACAGGGTATCCATTGATCATTTGGCAATATGGGGACAAACTGTGCATGGGATAGTGTATACTGTAGGTGATTGTGCCTGTGCTCCTTCAGCTGCATGGTACTACTATTAGCAGAGATATTCAGACATGTGTACTGTTATACACAGTGATGTTTTCTGTCCTCATGTACTGTCAGGTGGACATTCTTTCTCACAATGATGTCTTGGGGGACAGGGGTGAATGCAGCTGTGTCCGGTATTGTGGACCAACACCTACGTATTCATGGTAAGTTCTGCTATTCTGGAGGGGGAGCTGCAGGCACTTACTGCTGGGTTTGTGTATCCAGTTCAGTACCTTGCTACAGTGCTGGCAGAGGATCCCATACTTGTACACCAATCAACATGACAGCATGGGCTTATCTTGCTGTGGCAATGCCTCACAGCTGCACAGATTCACACAGGTTAGCCAGGGTCAGTGGCCATGGGTCAGGACATTTACCCTGTTGTGGTGTACAGGCAGGTGTGTAGCCACCCATGTATGTGTTTGCAGCCAGGGATAGTGTGTGCACACAGCTTGGTGTCGGACCCTGCACATTCCATGCTGCCTATGCTCCCACCCCCCTTTGTTATTTTAACCTCTTCCATACATTATGCATACATTCTCTGACACTATCCCTAAGGGTATCACCGCATCACAGGTGTGTGTTAGTGTTGGTCCACAGTTCATGCAGTGGTATATGGTGGACATGTTACTGTGGTTTGTCCACATGGCATTCCATATGGCTTATGTGGAGTGTGTTATTTTGTTATTTGGGTGTCCATGACATAACATGCATTGGCAGTACGTGTGAGACACTGGCCTTTGGCAGATGCCTGTGGGGCATTAGGTATTGCTGCATGCCAGATGTGGCAGGCCATTGCATTCTGTCAGTCCTTCAGTCCCAAACCACCATACAGTATATTCCCCTGGGATGATAGGGTAGGTGTGATAGGTGTTCATGGCAATACCTTCTAACAGTCTTCCTCAGGTGGTGTGGATGCTGGCAGGGTGCTACCTACAGCTAGGGACACACCTGCATGGGACACCTGCTCTGCATGCTGCTGTCTTCCACTATTGCCATATACAGGTGGGGTCTTACTGTACCCATTCCCCATGGCAGGGATATGACTGGAGAGGTTCCTGTGGGT
Organism: Protopterus annectens; assembly: GCF_019279795.1. Classification (NCBI taxonomy): domain Eukaryota; kingdom Metazoa; phylum Chordata; order Ceratodontiformes; family Protopteridae; genus Protopterus; species Protopterus annectens. The sequence goes on along the minus strand of NC_056731.1, from coordinate 104,428,281 downwards.
GGTGTTTGCATGAGCTGGGTGTATGCATGCTATGGACACTACTGGCACCTGACACACAAATATGCATTGGGCATTCCAGTTATGCTTGCATGTGCAGACACATCAGCTGTTTCCCAATACATCTGTCCTACCTCCTTTGTGATCTGCGAGTGTTTGGGCAGACAACACCAGTATCCCCTACTACAGGACCAGATAATGTGATGCATACCTGTATGTACTTTTCCAAGTGTGTTTCCTTTTCACAGTGACACAGTATATACTGTATGACTGGGGTGCTTTCCCCTGTGTACTGCCATGTCAGTCTTTCAGATGGTGACACATATTACCACCATGCATTTGCAATGGCTTGCTGCTAGCTTGTGTTATACTGATGGGCATTGTGTATGGCACTGCAGTTGTGAGGACTTGTCCCTGTCATCAGCAGTAGTGGGCAATGGCCACCATGTCTCAACATGCATACATACCGACCACTCTCACACAATATGGGACACACATCAACCTAACACACACATACCTGCATATTGTGCAGATGCTGCAACCTATCCTGCTACCTTGGCCACCTCTGTGCATCTGTGCTTCACTGGTATTATACCTACACATGCATGTTACTACATTTCTACATAAGGTTGTGGGGGGCACATTTGATTGTTACAACATGTGTACATCAGATTGGGGGGGCACATCAGACTGTTACTACATAAATAAGTAGGGTCGGGGGAGCACACCTGACTGTTTCTACATTCCCACACAGGATTGGGGGGGGCACACCTGACTATTTCTACATTTTTTCACAGGACTGGGAGGCACACCACACTATTTCTACATTTCTACAAAGGATTGGGGGACACACCTGACTGTTACTACATTTCTACACAGGATTGGGGAGCACACCTGACTATTTCTACATTTCTACACAGGATTGGGGGGGGCACACCTGACTGTTATTAAATTTCTATGTAGGATGGGGGGCACATCTGACACTTGTACACATTTGCTGTGACTGTACTGGTATGTCAGATACTCCATTTCATTCTGTATTCTAAACTATCATGCTGACTAGAGGCATATCAGTGTACTACAGGTCTTAGCTTTGATTGACCTACATATTAGTTTCTGACTTCCTACACTTTAGAACTAAAGTCCCACTGCATGACCTGCTGTAGTCTGTCTGTGTAGGCCTGGGGGGGAGGTTACCCATAGGCATCATTCAGAGGCCATAGCACAGCCTTTGTTTGTGTTTGTCTACACCTGTCCTGCTGGCTGTGACTGTTGTTGGGTATGTGAACCTCCCTGATTGGCATGTATGAGTCACTTACCTTGTGGGTGTCCCAGTATTGAGGGTGGTGCTGCAGGGCTGTCTATGTCGGATGCACATAGTACACTTCCTACACATGGTTGAGCATAGGTAGTCTCATGTTTGGCATCCCTTTTACTGTATGTGAGAATGTTATTCCCTGTGTCCCTCCTGTGTCAGTGTATGTGCTATGCATTGCCTCTTTGCCAAGGCCAGGGCATACTGGGCATGCCTCCTTTTGCCTACTGGGGCAGGCTCAGGTTGTTCCTCCTCCGAGTCACTCTGCACCTGTGCAGGCCTTGGCAATGGTGGGGGGCTGTGTGGCCCTGTCCCCTGCTGTTCCTGCTGCAGCTGTTTCTGCAGGATCATATTGTGTAGCATGGCACATATGATGACAATTTGGGTACATGTAGCTGGTGAGTACTGCAAAGCTCCACCGGATGTGTCCAGGCACCTGAACCGTGATGACTTGAGCATCCCAAACACATGCTCTACTATGATTCTGGTTTGTGCGTGTGCCTTATTATGGAGTTCTTGTTTGGGTGTGTGTGCATTTCTGATGGGTGTCATCAGTCACGGCTTCAGTGCGTATCCAGCATCCCCCACTAGGTTACCGTGAGGGATGTCCCCACTGGCAAATCTCTGGTACAGCTGCATCAGATGCCAGATGTGGGAATCATGATAGCTTCCAGGGCAGCCAGCAAACACATTCATTATTATGCCCTGGGCATCGCACATGACCTGGCAGTTGATGGAGGGGAAGCCCTTGAGGTTTATGTACACCCTACTCCCCTCATCAGGTGGTGCTTTGATGCATATGTGCATGCAGTCTAATAGCACCCACTACCTCAGGATATTCTGCTATTTGGTGGAACAGTTGCATATTACTGGCCAAAGCCTCACGGGTGTTGGGGAAATATACGTGCTCACTGGCATGTGCTGACATGGCATCCAGGAACTGGTGGAGTACCCTGGATTCTAATGCCTGTGAGAGCCCCATCATATCCCCAGTTGGTCTTTGGAAGGTACCTATAGCTAGTATTCTTAGGCCTACACATACCTTGGTATCTACTGGGATGGGGTCCCCTCTGTTTGTTCTGTGTGTCAGGCATGGCTGGCACAGCTCAACAGTTTGCTGTAGGAGGTCCCTGTCCACCCTATAGCATGCCACTATCTCCAGCTCAGGTAGCCCCTGTTAGGTTACCCTGGGTCTTTATACTCTTCTCCATCTCCTCACTGTGGGTTGGTCGACAGCACTCACATCCTCACCACCCTCAGCCTCTTCCTGAAGTTGTTGTATGATAGCTATTGCAGCCCCTATCATTTTATTGTTTTGTTTGTTAAAAGTTCCCCGCTTGTATACACCAGTGGTGTAGAGTGTGGAAATAAATAGAGGGGAAGGTGTTTGCATAGTTTATAGTAGTGTTCTGGGTTGGGCTGGTCTGCTGCCTGTGTAATTGGCTGAGTATGATACATTTCACCTGCCAGCTATGCTAGTTCTCCTAGATTACCTTCCCACTGCTGTTTTCCCTTCCAATTGCCTTCCTGTTTAAGCCCAGGGGTGCACCACGCAAACACAGTGCTCAAATGTGCACAGAGCTGCTATTTCCTGGTTTACATTTTTTTGCCTTTAAAACCCGGTGCGGACACCCGCTTAGGCAATGTAAAGAGTGCTAGGCAGCCTCAGACACACTCCCTTGCTTAGCTCTGCTAAGCTAAGGGCAATCCCAAGCCACAGGGCTCCAATCCACTTACAGTATGCCTGATATACCCTCCTATGATGTCAGCTAACTCCTAGGCTTGCACCAAGCTATTCCTGCTCTTACACTGTTGGAAGCTGACTAGCATGCTGGGGAAATCTGGGACTCACTATCATTCCCCTCATTTGCATAGGATTGCCTGCTAATGCTTAGTTACATGTCTCACACTGAGCCTCCCCCCTTAGCAACCACTACTCACTGGCCATGTTGTCTTCTGCCTGCCTTTGAGTATAATGGCAGAATAGTGATTTTAGTTAGAATGCTTATTTTAGGTTTATTTTCTTACCCCTCCCCCGATCCCATTTGCACATGGCTGCCCTATGCTTAAACAGCTGAGATCAGGTAAAAAAAATAAAAGTTGATTTTCTTTTATTTTATTTTTTACACTGTTTTCAATGCCAATGGCCTTATACTTGGCCATTGGCATGCTTTCTGACTGATACACACCCTTTATTTGGAGCTGTCACGGCTCCGTTTTGGAATTTGCAGAAATGTACTCATTTACTAACCAAGCACATTTCTGCAGATTACAATAGTCCTGCACGGCCAGTTTCCAGCTTCCTGGATCACAAATTCAACTTATTTGCATGGATTTCTCCTGCAAATGGGGTCATTTGCATACAGGGGAGTCTCTGTGCAGGACTAGTGCAGGAGCACTCGTGCACGCCCCTACATGCTATTCCTTCATCGCACGGCAGACATATTGCCTGCTAGAGCTCCTGCACTGATCCTGCACACCGTACAAGGCTTGCAGAATCTGGGGGTCAGTCTTACAGATCCAGAGTCCTAAGTTATAGTTGGCTGCTCTCCATGGAGAGTTTGCATGTTCGTTGTGGTTTTCTCCAGGTATGTTGGTTTCCTCTTAGCTTTCAAAATCATCCAGGTCAGTTGGATATGCCAAGCTTTCCATTTAATCTGAACTTACCCTTTTGGCCATTTGAGAGCTGAAAGGGATTTGACAGAGCAGTTTACTTACTCTATTAACAAATGAAGAAAATTTTTTGAAGAAGAGTTTACCTAGACTGCTGATTAGTATAACTGACTAGATTGCTTACAGTTTTTGCCAGGTTGATCCTGCAATTAGCATGCATGCTTCTGTGTTTCTACAAACAGGAAAGAGCTTTCTATGGCCGGCTGACAGACAACTCCAAAACCTGCACCACTGATGAGCAAACACACAAATCTGTATACTGCAAGTGTTTTATTCCTGTTTGACGAGATAAGACAAATTGGTCAGATTGCTTCTTAAGAGAATTTTAGTTTATGATATATGTTCTGACAGTAGGACTTGGGAGAGAGTGAGATATGGGTTAGAGCTGATTAGAAAAGAAGCAAAGTTAAGTAAAAAAGACAGGAAGAAGCTGCAAAAAGTGACAACTTGTTTGGAATGAATTTGTATTATGAACACAAGATCAACATCAAGAATCAAGTAGAAATTAATGCCTGCTTGTTTCAGATTGCTCTTACACCATCATACCTCTCAACTCCTAACACAAAAAATCTGGACAATGTCTTAAATAATGAGGGACCAACGACCCAAAAATAGGGACAGATTTTAAATATTGTTCTTATAAACTTACAATGCTGTTAGATTAACAGGTTTTGTGTTAGCTTACATTTTTCTGAAGGATATGAAGTCTGAAACTCAAATGTATGTCATTATTTAGTGACTTCAATCCTCTAGTTTGTCAGAAAAACACAAATTTTAAGAGGAGCAGACCATAAATATGAGGCAAAAATATGGACGTTCTGTAGAAATCTGGACAGTTGAGAGGTATGCAATCACTATATTTAGCATAGGCTTAGCATTGTCTGTCATGTATTGCTATGCCATAAACGTAAGAACACATAATGAGAAATTCATTGGGTTTGCAAGGTGTTTAAAATTAAAATAAGTTTGGGTGAAGTGGGCAGTAAGCTAGGAATATCAAGAGCAAGTGATATGCATAACTGTCAGATTTCACAACTGTCTAATTCACATTATGAAAAGGAGAAGGCAGATGTTTAAGCTGTCAGAACTAACTGGCTGGAGTGATATTGAAATGACTGCAGCCACTGGACAATGACAGCATGGCCACTTCCAGAAAAAACACAGATTCTTACATTTAACACACACACACACACACACACACACACACACACACACACACACACACACACACACACACATACCTATCTACACACACAGACACACACACACACACACACACACACACACACACACACACACACACACGTAGTACCGCCATTACACAGATTCAAATAGGGTGATCTTTGAAGAGTGTGACACCTTCAACATCTCAGTAAGCAACAAACCTCTAAAAATTTTTTATGTAACTGCATTCCTTAAAATGAGCAGTATGAACTGTAGGATGAGCAACAATTCTTGTCGTGTACATGGAACTGGAATGTACTATCTGAGTAGGGATACATTTTCATTTAATGTTTTTCTGACCTCTTGAATTCCACTATCGAAATAAGACATCAAAGGGTCTTAGAAAGCTTTAAACAAAAAAGTAGTTGACTATATTTGCCAGCTTCCATATGTGTCCCTCTGCACATTTGGGATGGGATTCTATATTTGGAAGTGTTTTGGGTGAGGTAGAATTTGTCTAATGCCTTCAGTCATGGTATTCTCCTGCATTGTGTTCATGAAATTTGTGTTTTTTTTTCTTGCTGGTTCCTTTTCATAGTGAGCCGCACCAAAAATTATTGGCCCATTGCATTCTTTGTTTCAGACAATCAGCTTATAAGCCATTTTATGTATATAGCTTGTGCTTGAACCAACTGGTTTTGAATTTTGTCTCAGTTTTTTTTGTGTTGCATCTTCTTCAGGAAGGCTGCTTCAATTATCCATCCTTCAGGGGTGGCCCATGCTATTGGACTGCCGGACTGCAGCCCCCTCAACTGTAAAGTAAAAGAAATAAAAAGAAAAGAAAAAAAATTAAAAATTCGCGGACTTCGTGCATGCGCACTAGTCCAGACTGCTGCTGAGAGTCTGGAGCATGCACAGATTGTCTCAGCAGCAGTCCTGACTGGGAAACATGAGGAACGGAGCTCCCAGAAGTCTATGCAGTTTTAAACTGCATAGACTGTCCTGGAACTCGCTGGGAAAACGCATTGGGGTCGGACTGCAACGTCAGCAGTCTGGAGTTTGCTGCAGTCTCGTCGGGGGAAGGTCTCGCAGGTTTTTTTGCGCGCAGGGTCAAGATCTCACAGGTCTGGTGTGGATTTGCACAGGGTTTGGATTTATGGTGGTTTCACTTGCGGGGATTGGATTTATGGTGGATTATGGTGGTTTCACATGGTTAAACTTTGCGGACAAGATCTACTACAGGTAAGTGTGTGGACAGGGATTTGGATGTATGGTGGTTTGCTGTAAGGTGTGTGTGTGTGTGTGTGTGTGTGTGTGTGTGTGTGTGTGTGTGTGTGTGTGTGTGTGTGTGTGTGTGTGTGTATGTGTGTGTGTGTGTGTGTGTGTGTGTTTTCATCTGTCCTTGATTTTTACAGAATGGTCTGGTTTCTGTCATTTTTTGTACTGTTGATTTATGCTTATTACTCAAAGTGCCTGTTGCTCTGTGTTTAAGTAGCAATACTTTAATGACCATCAGGTAAGCTTGGCTGAGATTGTAAGTTGCAAGTAAGCTTTAATAAGCATACTGTTAAAGAACTGCCAACATTGAAAGCCTTTCTGTTGCCATGTAGAGAATACTTAACTAGATAATGTATAAGCCTTTGGTATTGAAATGCATATCCCAGTATTTGTAATAAAGGACAGGATTACATTATTTTAAGAGTCTCATTATACTTTGAGACTTCCAGTCATCTCTGCAGGCTTTACCCATAAACAGAATGCCAATTGTGTGGTCCATAACCTGTACAGTAATCCTTTTAAGCAATGTATCTTGAGCTTATTTCGTGTTTGCTTTTCATTTTTTACTTTGATCGTGTTTTCACCATGAAGCAAGTAGATGTCAGGCAGCAGGTCTTTTTTTGGATAAGGAACATTTTTACAAGTGGGGGCATCAGAGATTTCTACTTTCAGCATGTTACTTGGTACTTTAATAAAGCTGAATATAAATTATAATTAGAACTGCAGTGCAAGAAGTGGTTTGAGTTGAGTGCTGCTTGTTTTTCTTATACTTGATTTTGACTGGCATTCCATTAATGTATTTTAAAAAAAGTAATTTATTTTTTCATGCTGTTACAAAAATATGTACTTAAACATATATGAAGTGCTAGTTTAAAAGCAAATAGTATGTAATGCATTTTATTCTATTTTACAATATGGCAGTAAGAATGATCTCACATATAATTGCTTGAAGCTTTGGAGCTGCAGTGTGATTGAACTCTGACCCTGGCAGTAGCCAGCTCAGCAAGCTTATGTTTTTCACTAATGATTATCTGCTGGGTCAGGAAAATGAAAGTATAAGGCATTGAATCTTTTCTTCCTTCCTCTGAGATAGTTGGCCTTGTGAATATTATCAGCACAGCTGCTAAAATTAATGTTGCGAGAAAAACAAAGAAGCGTATTAAGAACTGAACTGACTATTGTATTCGAGCAGGACTGAAACCTTAAGAGAATAACATTTACAGAAAGACATTATAACTGACCAGGTGCTTTGCAAGACTATTATTCTCATGGGAAAACTTTTAAAAAGTATAACCTCAGCACTTTCTTATGAATAGAATATTGTAGACTATAGTGATGTAGGTGTCCTGTGACTGACCACGTCAGTAAGGTGGGCACAGCTTGAATGTATAGTGTATATAATGAAGTTTACTTCCTGTATCATGTTAGACAAAATTCTATACTTGTATTGTATGGTCTTTTGCCTCCTGGTGTACACTAGTAAACGTTTGCATCTGAATCTCCTGTGTGTTGACTGTCATTTTAAAAAGCCTAATGATTTTACAGTCTGATTTTTAATAATTTATTTGACACATGCCTCACAACCTTTTTTGTTTCCATCTGGATAATAAGCTGTCATGCAGCCAATGCATTGAAATATTTTTATTCTTCTACACTTCATTTTGTCTTGATTGGACTCTTATAATGACGGTTTGGCACCCAGGGCAGTATATTTAGTTTTTGTGGTTTGCTACTACAGGTGTGTGTGTGTGTGTGTGTGTGTGTGTGTGTGTGTGTGTGTGTGTGTGTGTGTGTGTGTGTGGTAGGGAATACCTCATGCTTGAACCCTGTACCTTGTATGCAGGTGTTAAAGACCTGAATTCCCTACCCACCACCATTTGTAAAAAAAATGCAGATTTTTGCCTCATATTTGATCTGATCTGTTCCTCATAATATCTGTGGTTTGTAAATGTTGCAATGCTTGATATTTGATGGTGCAGTGGTAGCATTGTTGCCTCACAGCTGCAGGTTCTCAGGTTTGATTCTTGGCTGGGGTGCCTTCTTTGAGGGGTCTGTATCTTCTCCCTGTGTTTGTGTGGGTTTACTTTTGTGTCCCCCCATGTTACAAAGACATGTCTGCATTATTTCTTCCTGGGCCTCTGCTGAAAATTGTTTTTTTGTTCCAAGTCAGACTGTCCTGATTAACAAATGTTAAATAAAATGACTGGCATTTGAATTTCAGACTTCAGGTTTCTGAATGTTTAATTCCTTACATATTTGATGGTGCAGTGGTAGTATTGTTGCCTCACAGCTATAGGTTTTTCTGGTTTGATTCGTGGCTGGGGTGCCTTCTGTGTGGAGTCTGCATCTCCTCCCTGTGTTTGTGTGGATTTGCTCTGGTGCCCTGCCATTTTACAAAGACGTGTCTGCAGTATTTCTCCCTGGGCCTCTGCTGAAAATTGTTTTTGTTCTGTCAGAAGTAAAATTGACAGACATTTGAATTTCAGACTTCATGTTCTTCAGAAAATACATAGTAACACAACCTTTTATTCTAGCAATTTTCTAAGTTTATAAGATGAATATTTGAAATTTGTCCCTATTTTTGGGACTGTATTCCCCCATTATTGGCTTTGTCCAGGATTTTTGTGCTAAGGTTGACAGCTACGACAAGAACTAAATTCACTGAATATGTTTGAGGGCTGTATTCCCTCATTACTGGGTTTGTCCAGGTGTTTTGTACTAAGAGGTTGACAGCTATGGTGAGAACTGAATTCACTAAATGATAGCCATTTAAGTTTCAGTCTTCCTCTCTTTTACAAAGCAGCTGATTTGGCATAGTGGTATGTTGCTCTGACTGTTTTGCACAGGGACTTTGACAGTAAAATGTATGGTGGTAACGCAGCATTTCTCTTTCACAAAGCAGCTGATTTGGTGTAGTGGTATGTTGCTCTGACTGTTTTGCACAGGGACCTTAGCAGTAAAATGTATGGTGGTAACACAGCATTTTATTCTAGCAACTTTCCAAGATTATACAAGCAATGTTTAATGTGTCCCTGGTTTTTGGGATTTGACCCCCCCCCCAATAAAGTTTGGCTTTTTCCACTTTTCTTGTGCTGCAAAGTTTAGATGAAGTTGAGTATTGAGTAGATTTTACATGGAGCTGAGAGCTGCAGGGGAACAGAAGTTTAGTGTTGCTTAAGTGAAGTTGGTTTGCCTTGTTAATAGCAGAACAGGTTGTGTACTTGCTTTTGATGCAGAAGGCTGTGGGTTCTACTCCCACAAGGGGTGGATGCTGCCATACTGAGAATGTTCTCCTTGGTGAAGATACTAACTATGAGTCTGTTATTAGTTTGCCATCCATTTCCTCTTGCAATATTACTAGCTTATCATTTTTATAATGTAATATAGGCAATTTATTCCTGAGGGGCAACATATTTTTCGATGAAACCATGAAATATAAAGATGTTTGCTAGCAGCAACCTCTTCATTAGTTACAGATTTCTTTAATGTGGAATTATTTAGATGACATTTACTTCTTCAGAGATTGTACATATTTACTGATATTGGACTGTAGAATTGTGCATATTTACTGATAATGGACTGTAGAATTGTGCATATTACTGACAATGGTGGACTGTGGAATTGTGCATATTTACTAATAATGGTGGACTGTGGAAGTCTGAGTAGACTTTTATGATGGAAATGTTCTGAACTGGGCAGTTTTGTCATTATGGGTGCATGCGTTTTGTTTCATTGCTTACTGGGAAAATGTTCAAAACAAATTTAAAACGCCCTCTAACAACTGTACTGTATTGTACAAGGAATATAAATTTAGTACAATGAGGAAGGTGTATCAAAGAGCACATGTATGTTTCATATGCAAGGGGCCTATGATATGAAAACAACCCAAAATTAATCTTTATCTGACACTGGCAAAATGTATTTTCTTTGAATGTGGGTTTCAATGCTGTTTCAATGAATGTGAGTTTCAAGGGCAGAGAAGTTTTAATGCTAAGTCTGTTTTTCATTGTGAGACTGCATTGCTTTGTTTAGCAGATGTCTTAGTGTTTGTGCTGTAAAATACAAAATAAAACTTTCAAATGAAGTCCAACTCATCATAGAAGTAAAGCAGTATGCACATTAGTGTTTATGGTAAATGGAGTGAAATAACCAAGTAATGGATCATTGGAATGGCTGCAGAGGCTCCATTCAACCATGATTTTGTCAGGGGGGAAGGGCAGTAAACTGAGTTAGGCCCAGCTGAACTATACCTCCCAACTGTCCAGATCTTCAAAGAATGAATATATTTTTGCTTCTTATTTTTGGTTTGTTCTTCATAATTCTTAAATGATTTGCCAGAAAACTACACATTTTAAGTCACTAAATAATGATGCACTGAGTTTCAGACTTCATAACCTTCAGAAAAATGCATGCTAAAGTAAGAACTGTTATTATATTAACTGTCTCAATTTATACAAGAGCAATTTTTAGTATTGTTTATATGTTCCCCCAATATATTTGGCCTTGTTCAGATTTACTGCATTAACAGGTTGAGAGGTACATGCAAATAAATTGCTTTATAGAATTAGGCATAGCCAACCTCTCAACTGTCCCGGATTTTGGCTCAAAATGTTGCTCTTCCCCCTAATAATCCCTCTGCAAAATAGCAATTTTGGAAGAAAACATGGAGGGTTTACAATTAAGAAATAACTATAATAATCAAAGTTATAGATTTCTTGAAATGCATGTAGATTCTTTTATTTTGTCAGCTGCTCAAGTTAGCAGTACTAATATTAAAGTGTCCCTTCTTTTACAGGTTCCCAGCTGTATTGTGTGGCTATTTCATATTTTTGCATCACATTTTTGGTCCATTTTTCATAAAATTGTGTGTTTTGGCAAATTAGTGACAAATCATTAAAGACTGAAGTTAGAAAATAATGACAGACATTTGAGTTTCAGATTTTATACCCTTCAGAAAATTCATATTAATGCAAGACCTATTCTATTATCTTTCTAAGTTTATTAGAGCAATATTTAAACATTGTCCTTATTTTTGGGCCTTTGTCCCACTTCTGTGTATGGCTTTGTCCAGATTTCTTGCTCTGAGGTTGAGAGGTATGACAAATGTGTCAGGGCCATCACAGTCAGCCAGAGACATTTCAAATTGTGACATACTTGTTGCACCCCACTCCCCCATGTAGTGACTCTGGATGTGTCCAAGCAAGGCAAGGAGTAGTTATGCAGTGTAAATGTGCAGTGTGTCCCCCTATCCAAGGTAGACACAAGTACTACAGTGGCTTTTCATCTGTCCTTGATTTTGCAGAATGGTCTGGTTTCTGTCATATCTTGGTACTGTTGATTTATGCTTATTACTCAGATTTATGCTTATTACTCAAAGTGCCTGTTGCTCTGTGTTTAAGTAGCAATGCTTTAATGACCATAAGGTAAGCTTGTCTGAGATCGTAAGATGCAAGTAAGCTTTAATAAGCATACTGTTAAAGAATTGCCAACATTGAAAGCCTTTCTGTTGTTGCCATGCAGAGAATACCTAACTAGATAATGTATAAGCCTTGGGTATTGAAGGACAGGATTACATTCTTTTAAAAAGCTCACACTTGTTGGAGACTTCCAGTCATCTCTACAGGCTTTACCAGTAAACTAAACAGAATGCCAATCATGTGTGGTCCATAACCTGTACAGTAATCCTTTAAGCAATGTATCTTGAGCTTGTTTCTTGTTTGCTTTTCATTTTTACTTTGATCATGTTTTCCCCATGAAACAAGTAGATAGTTGTCAGGCAGCAGGTCTTTTTTGGATAAGAAACATTTTTACAAGTGGGGCATCACAGAGATTTCTACTTTCAGCATGTTACTTGGTACTTTAATAAAGCTGAATATAAATTATAATTAGAACTGCAGTGCAAGGAGAAGTGGTTTGAGTTGAGTGCTGCTTGTTTTTCTTATACTTGATTTTGACTGGCATTCCAGTAATGTATTTAAAAAGTAATTTATTTTTTCATGCCTCACAACCTTTTGTTTCCATCTAGATATTAAGTAAGCTGTCATGCAGCCAATGCATTGAAATATTTTTATTCTTCTACACTTATTTTTGTCTTAATTGGACTCTCATAATGATGGTTTGGCACCCAGGGCAGCGTATTTAATTAAAGTTAGTTTTTGTGGTTTTGAGCATAGCTCCTCCCCTTTCTAGTTGGCCACACCCCTTCCCCTTGACCCCCACCCATTCAGCTGTCTCCTGCAGCCCCCCTTTGATTTGAAGTCACCAGCCGCCACTGCCATCCTCCCTTTTTTATATAACAATATTTCCTTGTACTTTTGCATCACCCACATTGCATCTACATATGGCATCTTCATATTCTGATATCTCTTTCTTTTTTTGAAGGAATGCCTACATTTTGACTCTCTTGATTTCCTTGAGATACTTAAATGTTTCTGGCATATCTAAAGTCTGTTTCTTTTTTCAAAACTCTGTGTATAAGTTTTAGTAATCTTTGTTTATATGAGTACTGATGAAAAGCGTGTATCACTTTCTTACTCTCATCTTTACTTCATCATGTGTTTGTCCTGACAAAATTTATGTCTCCAGAACTGAACACATTACTTTGAAAAGGGCTATTATTCATCATGTAATCAATCCTGGTCCTGTACATGCTTCTCACGGGGTAAAACTTTGTGTTCATTGTATGATTTTCTCCAAATGTTCTCATTAAACATTATATTCTCAACCTCTTACTGTAGGTGGATTGGACACTCTAAATTGGCCCTAGGTGTCAGTGTGTGCATGTGTGTGCCTTTTGTGGATGGTTGGGCACCTGGCTGGCAACTCTGCACAGTAAAACTCCACTGCCAATCATGAGCGGACAGGTGATTCGCTGTGGAGACCCCTAACCGGGAAAAAGCTAAAAGAAGAAAAAGATTCTCAACCTCTTACAGAAATGACAAAACAATTTTTATATATAACTGCTGCCTGTACAATCCACTAAGATGCACATGGGCTTTCTCTTTAGTAACTTCTACCTCTGTAAAATCTTAGGATGTATAAATGTAACTACTGTTTGTGTATAAATGTAAATAGAAATGTAACTGCTCTGTGTTTGACTGAAACGTAGTATAATGCAATGTAAACAAATGGACCTGTTCTTTCCAAGCCTCCTCTGAAAATGGATATTACTCAGTCAGACTTTCCCAGTAAAAAAAGACAAATAAATAAATAGATCTAAATAGAGGAACCATAATTTCTTATTTTCAACTGCTGCTGTTTCTTGGTATTGCATGCCAATATTTCCCTTAACATATTGGCACTTGCCTGTATTTAGATCACCTGATATGACTACCTCCTTGCCCCTCTTCTCTGCAGCTATTTCCGTTGCTTCTTCTCTAACTGTGACATCTTAATGTTCATGTTATGGCTTCTTAAGTATTACCTTGCATATTTGTGCACTGAAATCAAGCTGCCATAATGCAGACTATTCCCTCAGCCTCAACAAACCCCTTCCCATCCTTTTCATGCCAGCTTGTGTTTCTGTCTTGTTATACTTCTGTGTGTTATCAGACAGGAATACTTTCTTTACAAACTTCCGGCATTACCACTTGTATTAATATTGAAAGGAGCCAGCATTATTACTGTTTTCTGCAGAGCTCGCTCATAACCATCCTTTCTTCTGAGTTGCCAGCATTTACTTTGATCCTATGTACACCTCTCAACCTGGAAACATCAAAGATCTGGACAAAGGCCCATGAAAAATAGATACAAATCTGTACGCTGATTAATATAACATTTGTATACATAATTATATAACTCTGCCCACACCAATGGAATTCTGAGATACCAACTTTTAAATACAAACTGAAGAGCAGTCAACCAAAATATGATCATGAAACACAAAATAAGCAGAAATATAGTGTTTTATTTATATTAATATTTGAACTTGTGAAAAACTAAAATACAATTTTCTTTCATAAAAATAAAATTAACTGCAGCTTCAGCCTTCATCATTAAATAACACAAACTCAGTCATTAGTAATGTTATGTCAATGAACAATTAAAGAATCAAACTAACTAATACAGTCCACTGTTTATCAGAAGCAGAGAACGAACTGTCAACCATGGCTCTATACAATGATTTAACTGTATGCAACAAGGTCCCTGCTGGACTACATCATTAATAATGCAATAGTGCAGTAAAAATTTAAAAAAATACTTTGCTGAAGTTAGTAATGTGCCTTCCTGAAATTGCATCCAAATAGGAATTCAAGGAAAAAATAAAAATATGTTATTTTTATCTATAACCATAAAGAAACAGTGTACTATGACATACATCAGGTATATGTACTTAGAATTACTGCAGGTTTGCATTGTCTCACCTGAGTACCGTATATTTTCCATCTTCGCAATATGCAGCAATCACTGTTGTTTGTCACTTTTAACATGAAAAGGCTGGTCAGATCAATAAAATTATCTTGGCCCACAGTCCCAACTAAACTATTTTGTTTATATCGCTTACATAACCAATGAGATAACTTCAGAACAGAAAACCACTTTCAGCCATTTGCATTTCTTGGTGAATCACAATAAATCCCACGTTAGCTTCTAAGCTGCTTGCAATTCTGGTTAAACAATGCCCTTTACTGATTTAGGCAACCATCCAAACACTTGTATTCTCTTTCCTTCTTATTAACTGAGTAATAATGCCTGTTAGGTTCAAGTGTAGCAGGTGTATTTCATTACAGGAAAAAAGTCACTTGCATATATATTTTTGCAAGCTGATACAAATACATTGCAGTGCAATACTGCATACACAGATGTCATGCATAACAAAAAGCTTTACAAATATACATTAACTTATTAGGGGGGGAATATCTGACCTGATGCCATAATGTCAACACCAACTTAAAAACTACATAAACTGTTTTGCTTTCAGAAACATGTAAACTAATTATTCCCACTGTCCCATGTGTCTCCATTACAATATTGCTCTCAAAATGCACTTTTCTCAACTGTTGTCTACATTATTAATTGCTAAATCAAATAAAGATATTTCCGGGGCAAAGTGAGTCCGGGTACCTTCACCTGTATGTTCCAGATAATTTTCCCTTTCCAAATGTGATTATGTGACACAACCAAGATCTACAATTTCTGCGCCAGAAAATAACCTGAGAAACAAGAAGAGTACAAGTAAACTGAGCTCTGAACAGTTCGATGCTGCCACAACCTTCTTTCCCATTCAAACCAAAGATTAACAGTAAATGATGCACTTTAGAAAACCTGGCTCAAGGGTGTTGGAATGTAAGTCTCAAAAGTTACCAACATACTGCACTGACCTTTAGACTTTTCCCATTTCCCATCTAATAGTTACTGATCATGACATTTGCAAGTACCAATAGGAAAGAAATCGGCCTGCCCATGCATACTATTTATAATTAATGAAAACTCGCAGAGTCAGCTTTAGTTATTTCTTTTTCACTTTACCTTTACAAATATGCATGGAGCAAATTTCTACTTGAAATGCAGATAGGACTTGTCCTGCTTCTTTCCTATGTCAGAAACAAAAAAACACCATGAAAGTTCAGACATTGACCGGATTTCTACTGGTAAAATGCAGATATGACCTGTCCTGCTGCTTTAAAAAAAAAATCTTGAAAGTTCAGATGTTGATGCAGCGTTCTCTTTGGCTGGCAGCTCAGCAAGTTGTGGGTGAGCTGCAGCCATAAACGACTTTTTTTTAGCTCTCAAACAGGCAGTTGGGTGACTACAAGTAAATATATAGTGCATACTGTAATGTAACCAGTACACTACGAGACATTGACATATCTTAGTTCAGATAGTAAGTTTTGCATATGCCCTAATGCCCTTCTTTAAGCGAGCATTTCCATGTATTTAAATTGACAAAGAGCATGTCAGCACCTGGGACATAACCCCAATTTCAAAAATGCCCGTTGACTGACTGATTACTCCTGAGTCGGGCACTAGTAACATTAGATTTTGCCCGTTAAAAAAAAAAATCAACACATTAAAAAAACTCAAACCTCAGCCCAACAAAGTGCATCCAAGTGCAAGACTCAGTAGTCCAGTCCCCGAGTTACGACCCTACCCTGTCTAAACTAACTAAACTGCTGTCTCCTTGACTGCCGTGCTGTGTAGTCTGCAATTTGAAAGAAGTCCGAGATGTGCACTATTCTGGTAAACACGTTACTTGCTGCCCAAACATAAAGTACAGCAGGTAGCAGCCAATGAATCACTCAGTCATACTCCCTGAGAACTCAGCCGAAAGGCGGGCAGGTTGCTCACAATGCTGACATCATTGAGCATGCCTCTGCACGCGATGACGTCAGTGGAAAATTGCTGAGGGGAAAAAATTTAAAAAACAGCTGGGAAAGAATTGGGAATAAAGGGGGCCAGTCGGAAATCCGTGAAACCCCATTATTTGGACCTCAAAACCGGTAAATGCTGAGGAATTTGGCATGGTTGAGAGGTATGATCCTATGTGTCCTTTTGTCTAAACAGTTCTGCATTCGTGTTACTGCACTCTGAGTGACTCCAATGCTGTCTGCTTTCTTTGAGTGCCATTTTCTGTGATACTGACTTGCTGCTATGATGAAACCTAAGTAAGACACATACAGAGATCTTTTTTAACCCATGTTCTTTCAAGATCAAAGAGAACAGAAGCTTTAAGACTGATAATTTTTAATTGCTTAGATTGTCCCCAAACCCAATCATGTTATGAGTCATGGAAACTTAAGGTAATCAACATGGAAGCCATAAACCTTAACAAGCTATTATTTTACTAGTGTTCTCCTGCTGAAATGTACCGATAATGGATTACCGATTCTTGTATAGCACGTTACTAATATGTTCTTATGTGCATTTAGAAATAGTGTAAGTAGCTTTATCAATACATACTTTTTTACCTATACATCTTATACAGTAAATTACATATAGAGTATTGCAGCTTATGTAAAAGATTCTTAACATCAAGTATTTAGGATCTAGAATGGACATACACAATGTTGTTTTCAAGACTGACATAACATTGACATGAGGTGGTATCTTGCCATTGTTCATTACAACTCCTTTGGAAGGAATACTTGTTTATTAGGTATAGTAAGATGATGACTGAATCTGGCAAGAAGACCCCCCC
Source organism: Protopterus annectens (assembly GCF_019279795.1). NCBI lineage: Eukaryota > Metazoa > Chordata > Ceratodontiformes > Protopteridae > Protopterus > Protopterus annectens. Next base: position 104,410,717 of record NC_056731.1, on the reverse strand, counting down.
CCCAAGAAGATTCCTGGTGTACAACTGCCAGGATGCCCATAACCAGAGGCCTGATACTACAATGAAGTGGTGAAACAAAGATTTCACCATTAACCCTGTGTAATGTGAGGTATAGTTTTCAAGAACAAGAGGGGTAAACTTAGTATCCAGCATACCTCTCAACTGCCCAGAATTTCAAAGAATGTCCAGATTTTTGCCTCAAATTGTTGTTCTCGTCCTCATAAAATGTTTTTTGTAAAACCATTGCAGATTGAAGTCACTATATAATACCAGACATTTGAATTTCAGACTTCAGATTCATTAGAAAATGCACACTAATGTAAAACTTGCAATTCTAACAATGTTCTATGTTTATAGGAGTAACATTTAATGTCTGTCCCAGATTTTTGGGACTTTGTCCCCTCATTATTTTTGGCTTTGCCCAGAATTCTTGCACTAAGGGGTTGAGAGGTACAACATACAGTGATAAGTAAACTTCTCATAGGTACAACAGTCATGGCTAACTTTGTGAACAGGATAAGAATACAATTTGGGAGAGAGAGGGTATTTGGGGGTGTGCACCCAGTAAAAGCAAAGTTAACATGATACTAATAGGTACAGAGCAGATTTGAACCATCACAGTATTTATGGAAAGGTCAGTATTTGAAATCGTCAACTGTAAAATGGATTGTAGTACAACAGAAATGATACAAGTAAAGAAAAAGCAGATATTCGAGCCATTGATACTAAGAGGCAAAGTAAAAGAAGTGAGATCTTAGGGCAGCGCTTATTTACATAATGCAATGCAGTAGGAATGTAGTGGGAAAGCTTTCAATAAAGACATGTCCATCAGTTGAAAAGGAAATATGTTTAACATTTTTGCTGTAGATAATAGCAGCATGACTAATTCTATTTTTTAGAAGGAGAAAGATCTGCAGTTTTGTTTCAGACATCTTACTAAGCAGAAAAGGGAATAGTGTCAGAGGAAAGAAGTTTGTGTGGAAACATTTTACACCAGTTTAATTTCTTGAAGGGAATACTTATAGTTGCATTAAATTAAACTAAAGAAACATACCATCTCCAGTATATTAGATTAATAGAACTTTATTTTATGTTAACTCACATTTAACTATCTGTCTTTTAAAAATAAAGCGTCTTTTAGAAAATACTCTTTCACTGAGTAGTAGAGAAATATTATGTCTTAAGGATAAATCAATACAATAATTTCCAAAATGGTGGTCACTGTGCAAAGAAGTTGCTGTGGGGTGAGGAGCCCCTGTCACATGGCCCTATTGCTTCAAAAAGGTGCGATACTATAGTACTTTGAATAGTTTGGCTTCTACTAAGCTTGTATGTAAAATGTATCCATGGACTACACTAAGAGGCACATGGATGGTGCATGCATGTTAAAGTACATAGCATACTATGTCATATGCATTCTTATATGATAAGACAGAAAATGTAGTGCTTTTATTCTGCATAATGACTTACTTTGTACCATATTATAATTACTATTTTTTCTTTTTTTGAAGGAGGGGATGGATTGTGGTTGTCAACTATCATGAGAACATAGGTAAGAACCTAGATTAGAATTTAAAGCAAGGAAAAAGCAAATTCCACCAAATTGTGCTGTTGAAGTTGCTGTCTGTGTTTAAAAACTGAACATAGATTAGAATTTAAAGCAAGTAAAAAAGCAAGGAAAAGTGGTGTGGTTAAGCCCCATGTCCCCCTCACCCTGCCTTGCTAACAATTAGAGGTTACTTAACCACCTTAATTAACCTCCATTTTTTAAACACTCCAGTGCTCACGACCCAGACAGCTGTTCTTCTGTAAACTTGGTATGTAATTTTCTGTGTTACTGACTCTTTGATTAAATACAACTGTAGATTTAATAATATGTGAAATCTTATGCTGACTCTAAATGTTTAAAAGTCCATTAATACATGAGGCTGACAAATGCATTGGGCAATTGATTTTGTGCTTTCTTGTTGCTGCTAAACTGAAGTGATTGTTTGTGGATCAGTATAACCTTGCTGCAGTATTTAGTCTAATTCTTAAATCCTAGACTCTGTACAAACAGCCTACGTCCCAAACGTTACCACCGTTGGATGTTATTTTCATGCTAAAGATACAAGATGTTGTATGCAGAATAGTGTGACCCTGCTTAGCGTTTCTTCTTCTTATACATGCTACATCTTGCTTACTTCTTCTAATTAGCTACCAAATACTTGAAACTGTTTCTTAGGGCAGTGCAGTGTACTATTAATGTAAGGATTATGCTTTTTCTCTCAGTTGCTGTGTTATATATGGCATGAAACACTGTTTACTATTTTTTTGCTATAGTTCTATTTCTGGTGATGAGCTAACACTAAATATCTATTATTAGGTATTATCTCTTCTCACGGCTCCCACCCTGAAAGGCATGCACAGTTAGAAGGACTGCATTCAGTTGGGCATTTAAAAAAAAAAAAACAGATAGCCACACTGGTCTACCCTCAATAACAAACTTAACTAAGGTTACTATTTTTTCTAAAGTCTTTCTGCTTAAACTGTTTAATTTAGCCATACTAGGTCAACAGCACCAACCTTCCCAGCCCTTAAATAAGGCTCCTAATACTAAAAAGTTCCACCAAAGTGTACTGTTAAAGGTGCTATCTGTGTTTAAACACTGAACATAGATTAGAATTTAAAGCAAGTAAAAAAGCAAGGAAAAAACAAGTTCCATCAAATTGTACTATTAAAGTTGCTGTCTGTGTTTAAAATCAGAACATAGATTAGAATTTAAAGCAAGGAAAAGCCTCTTACTTTAATCACAGGCTCTGAGGATTCCTCTGGTGTGATTAAGCCCTGTTCCGCTAGCCTTCCGGGCTCACTTTACACCCCTCCCTGCCCCCTATTTCCACCCACCCCCAGTTCCTCTATATTTATAACCCCTCAGCCACACCCCTCCCCTCCTTCACCTACCATTAACAGGAATCCATTTATAACCCATCCTTTCCACTATTGCCAGCCATTAACAGGAATTCATTTATAATCCCCCCTTCCACTATTTCCTCACCTACTATTACACCTAGGTTGCCTTGCCTACTTACCAGGAGTATACTCCCCCCATTATGTTTCTAATACTTACTACGTCTTCTAAAATACCATCTCTACTCTACACCTTACCTTTACTAATCACCCTTTATTCTCTCACCATCTATGAAAACCAATCTCATATAGGATTCAGCCATCCCAAACACCTTACTACCACCCCAATCCTCTCAAATATTTCTGCCCACTCTTTCATGTCCATTGACGCCAACTCCTTTACCCCTGCTAACACCCACCCTGTTATATCCAGATATGTTAACACCAAAACTAAATACTACCAAAAACTTCTAAATACATTTCTAAAGCTCATAGCTAGTTTGCCCCACACCCTTACTATTGATGGGGATATCCACCCCAACCCTGGGCCACCATCCCCAGACAACACTAACTCTAATCATAACAGCCCAAACATAAGACAAAGTCTAAATAGACCCCCCAACTCACTACTGATCTGCCACTTAAACATTAGAAACATCAACAGTAAGGTCCACAACCTCCGTGCCCTCCTGACAACCTACCCCCCTGACATAGTTTGTCTGACCGAAACATAATTAAAATCAACTATACCAGATAATATAATTCTACCTCCAGAGCATAATATAGTCAGGCTAGATCGTACTACCAGGAAAGGGGGAGGGGTTGCTGTTCTCTATAAAATCACCCTAAATGTTACTCTAGACAACCTTCAACCACCTATATTTAACAAAGCTAAAACTGTGATTTCCAAACTACAAATAAATAAAAACAAATGTATAAACATATTATGTGTCTATATGGCCCCAGGTAATAACTCAGGGACCCTAGAAGACATCCTGTACTGGCTATCTAATGCCTACCCCCAAGAGACTATTGTTCTACGGGACCTCAATATAGATTGGAATACCTGCACTGCAGATACCCCAACCACCCATGTAAACCTACATGGTTTTACACAAACTATAACATCCCCTACTAGAATCAGCAAGCCTAATAATAAAGAAAGTATCCTAGACTGGGTACTAATTAATAGCCCCCACCACATGTACAAATCAGGTACTCTCCCTGAAGATCTAAGTGATCATTTCTTAACGTATACTTTTAAGCATAAAATTGAATGTCCACATCTACCCACCTATAAAACAATAAGAAATAATAAAAAACTTCAACCTTAATAAATTCCTAGAAGAACTCAAATTATGCAATTGGTCAATTCTAAAACAACTACCACTAGATGAGGCAGTAACACACTTTAATAACACATTCATGGCCATCCTTGACAACCATGCACCTGCACGCTCTATTAGAATTAAAACAAAAAATGCCCCCTAGCTCACTAAAGAAACCAAACTAAAGATCATCCAAAGAAATAATGCCTGGAACACCTGGCGCTCCTCTAAAGCCCCACAAGATGAACTCAAATTTCAACAATATTAGAATGATACAAAAAAACATATTACTAGACAAAAAAACAATTTCGGCCATCTACAGCAGAAATACCACAACAAGCCACAGAAGTTCTGGGCAGGTATTAACAAACTCCTCCATCTAGGGCAATCCACAACTCCAACCCCCTCAGCTCCAACCCAAATATTGCCAGAGTCCATTGCCAACACCTTCAACAATTTCTTTACAGAAACCATCCAGGCCCTTGCTAGCAAACTTAAACCCACTTGTCCTAACACGGAATGCCCTAAACCCAGTGACATTCTCTCTATCAGCTTCCAAAAAGTTCCACCTTCACTCATTAGAGTCCTAATTAAAAAACTCAAACCAACCACCCTTTCAGCTGACCTCTTCCCTGCAGACTACCTGCAAAAAGCTGCTGATGTTATAGTCTTCCCTGTCTCTATTTTGATAAACAGAACCATAACTGAAGCCTCTATCACCTCTATCTGGAAATATTGCATGTCATACCACTCCACAAAGGAGGCAGCTCCATTGAGTTGTCAGACTATAGACCAATAGCTATCCTTCCCCTCTGGCTAAAATTATGGAAAAGTGTATCCATAAACAACTGTTACACTACCTTATTCAACATAATCTTTTGGCCAACTCCCAGCATGGATTTAAACCACAGCAGTGTACTACCACAACCCTCCTCTCCTTTTCTAATGTCATAAATTCCAACCGTAACAACAACAAACTATCTTCTGTCCTGTTTTTCGATCTTTCCAAGGCCTTCAACATGGTTAACCACCAGCTACTCTTACTTATCCTAAATATTATATTCCTAAACAACCATGCCATATAATGGTTTCAATCTTATGTTAGTGGAAGACAGCAGGCTGTCCTTTGGCAGGACAAAAACTCCACCCTTCTCCCCGTTAACTTGGTGTCCCTCAAGGCTCCATATTAGGTCCCCTTCTTTTCTTCCTCTTTATCAATGACCTCCACACTGTAATCCCAGACGCAAACTGTATACAATATGCCGATGACTCCACCCTGATTTGCTCAGCCTGTACCCCTACAGATCTCCTTAGTTTAACCCAGAAAACTTTTAATACAGTGGAAAACTGGATTTCTATCAACAACTGATATTAAACCCTAATAAAACAAAGCTATTGCTCTTCTCCCTTACTCGCAAATCCTCTCAACTTTCGTTTACTATAACATCTAACAATGGGACCATAATTTCAACAGATATGTATACCAAACTCCTGGGTGTTACAATAGACAGCAACCTCAAATATGATATGCACTTGAACCAAACTATTAAAACTGTTAATAAACTTGGCTCCCTATACAAAAACAAACCTTTTCTCACCCCTCTAGCTAGGACTGCCATTGCCCATACCCATCTGCTTTCAACTCTACTCTATGCCTTGCCAATACTCATTAACTTGAACAAAACTGATCTCAGCAAACTCTCTAGCTGCTACAATCAAATTGCCAGGTTTGCCACAGGAACTCCCTACAGGACATACCATTGTCAAAACCTAAACCTCTTAGGATGGCAAGAACTCCCCAGGCTAATTCAATATAAGCAACTTACTGTAGCATTCAAGGTTATTAACCATCCAGAAAAAACACCCTCCCTTAAAAACATTATCCATTCCTACAAAAACACTAGGCCACTTCATTCCACTACAAAACTTTTGGTTCAATCTGTCAAAGCTAACAACCTATCTGGAGAATCTTTGTTTGCAAATTCAGTGAGCAAAACCTGGAATTCACTTCCACCTGACCTTACTCTGAACCCCTCCCTTAGTTAAAAAAAAAAATCTAACCCTGTATTTTAAAACTCACTGATTATGTCCTTGCTCTAACCTTGACTAAAGCCTAATGTACTTCCATATCCCTGCATTTTTTTATTCACAGCGACTTACCTCTTACACTAAAAGGTTTGAAAAGAGAAACTGTAACATCTCTGCAGATACTCTGTATATAGCTGCATCTATAGGTTTGATAAGAGAAATTGTAACATATTTGTATATATTTCTGAATATAAACTATATTCTTCATAGGCTTGAAATGTGAGACTAACTTGTATGTTAATACAATATGTTTGTGCATATACTGTAACTTGCTTGTCTTTATCTGTTTGTAAGTTTGGAGCTTTTCTCCCCCGGGCCTCTGCTGAAAATGGACATGTATCAAGTCAGACTATCCCAGTCAACAAATGTAAAATAAAATAAATAAATAAATGAGCAAAATGCAGTACACATATCAGAAAAAAAACTGACAATGATAATAACCAAGACTTGCTTACTGGTTATAACTGAAGGTAAGCTTATAATGGAATGCCATGAGACAAAATATAAACTAGTCTGCATTGGTCAAAATCTGTACCATGACAAATCATTGTACTCTTTCACTTGTGAAAGGAAAGGTGCTTCTATTTAACTTTGGACCAAGGAGATGCCTAACATCACAGCTTTTATTAAATTTGTTGATATATTTTATTTGTTTGTTCCCATTAGTAACCTCAATGTTCTTACTGAGGGCTTCTAGAACCATAAGATGCATGCTGTTTGTATCTGAGGATATTCAGTGGAAGATTTTCCGCTTTGCTGCAAACAGTGCAATAAAATATTCCATTGTCTCCTTTTTATGAACCCTGACGGAATAGAGCTTTAAAAAAAATTAAAATATCTGAAGTTTCACTATTGTATCTTTCACTGACTATGCTAGTTACATGACCTCCAGTGTACCCTGGACATCAAACTACCACATATTGGAAATCCCAAAGCCATGCCATAAAAATAACAATAATTTACAATTAGTAGTGGCAACAAATAGCTGAAACTTACTTTTCCCCAATCCCAAGCATTATACTCTCTCTCCCTCTCTCTGTCTGTTCAACAAAGTTCCCAAGTACTGAAATAGTAATAATCAATGCAAATATGAGACTACTTGCTTGAAATGTGTGCTTCCTGGTGCCCCAGTAATTCTAATCCTATTTAGCATTAAACTATTAATATATATTGAAAAAGGTCACTGGTCTTGCCACTGTACTCACCCTCCATAAACTTCCTTACTATCCCAAAGACAGCCCATTACCTGCCCACTACCGCTTTACCTCTGTTTCTCTTCTTATCTGTTAGCTCTTTCTAGCCTTCTTAACTAGTCTATTACCTGGCATTTTAAACCACAAACGGTAAACTCCTTAGACTAATATTCAATTTATGTATCTCTCATTTCCCTCCTCAAGCTTGACGTATGTTAGCAGCAACTGATACTATGAATTTATTTATTTTTCCTCTATTGTCAAAATTGTTTTCTGACATTATTTTATTGCTTCCATTTAAACCTTTTTCTGTGAAATTTTGAAGCCTTTCTTTTTATTGCTTCTGTAAACTTTTACTGTAAAATTAGTGGAGCTTTTCTCCCTCAGCCTCCGCTGAAAAATGGCTATCAGCTCAGTCGGACAAACACAGTCAACAAATGTAAAATAAATTAATAAATAAATATGGTGACCATCATTACTTTTTATTCCTGATAACCACTATTATATTTGAGATTATACCCCCACATTGCCACCTTTATTACCGCAAATGTTGAGGCACCAGTAAACTCCCTCACATTATATTGTAACTGTAAATAATGCAATCCTTTACATCACACATCTCTCCCCTTCCTATTCCCAGTACTGTCTTTGTCACAACAACCTCCGTAATTGCCTCTCCTACATTGCTACTCCTTAAACGTCACTCCTACATTTCCACACACTCTGCTTATTTACACTATTGATCTCTCCCACACCATCGTTACTTAAACAATCAAACTATAACTGGATTTTCTCTCCATTTACTTTATATCCTCAATCCTTTTATTATTATATTACCTCTCCTACCTATTCCTCCTCCCTGTGTAGAATGTATTTGGGAGCTGGAGGGTTGTTATTCATGGTGATTCAGATTTTTTTAGATACACCTTACTCCATCACTTGCAGCTGATGTGTGCACTTGCCAAAGTGAGGGCCTGATATGCCTTTCGGTGTACATGTGCACCTATACACATATAATGATGGCTGCCATGTGAACATAACTCATCAGAGCTAGTCAAACCTCCATGACCTACATGTTATATTATATACATCTGCCATCTAGCAATTTGGGGGCTGAAGGGTTGTTCTTCATGGTGGTTCAGATTTTTCTTTTAGAGACATTTTACTCCATCACTTGTAGCTGAAGCAAGGGCCTAATATGCCTTTCATTGTATGCGTGTGTTTTAATACACACAAGATAAGGGTCTGATATTCCTTTCAGTTTATGTATGCATTTGTACACAGATGAAGAGGGCCTTGTATGCCTTTCAATGTATGAGTGCATTTGTACACATATAATTAGGGCCTGGCATGCCTTTCAGTGTACATGGGCATTTATACACAGATGATAAGGGCCTGGTATGCTTTTCAGTGTACCTGTGCATTTATACACAGATGGTAAGGGTCTGGTATGTCTTTTAGGGAACATGCACATTTGTACATGGATGATGAGGGCCTGGTATGTCTTTCAGTGTACATGCACACTTATACACATATGGTGAGGACCTGGCATGCCTTTCAGTGTACATGTGCATTTATACACAGAAGATGAGGGTCTGATACGTCTTTCAGTGTACGTGTGCACTTATACACATATGGTGAGGGCCTGGCATGTCTTTCAGTGTATGTGTGCATTTATACACAGATGATGAGGGTCTGATATGCCTTTCAGTGTACACGTGCACTTAATACATATAATGAGGGCTGTCATGTGAACACAACTCATTAGAAACAGTCAAACCTCCCTGACCTACATAGTACATTATATACACCTGCCATCTAGCAAATGTCATTACTGCAGGAGGCCAGCCCACGTTCTTTCCTCAGGTGTGGGTAGGCAAACATCATCCTTTTACACCCACCTTATTATTTCTACTCCCCCAGCATCCATGCCACTAATCAGTTCTGTGTATTACAGATTACAGCTATGGCTAGGAATCAGCAAGGATACTCCACAAACTGTGTCCTTAAATGAACCTCCATCATCAGGGCACATAACTGTAGGTCGATGTCAGATTATAGAAGTTCCAAAACTTTGAAATTCATATGGTTGAGACCATATTATTAAAGTTTTGGAACTTCGAACATTAAAAAAAATATATATATATATTTTTTTATGTTTATGCAGGGGGGCAAGCCTCTCTGCACCCCCCCCCACCCTGCAAATTAAATTTACCAGCTCTGAGATTGCACTACATTGAGGAAAAGGGCAAATTTCCTGTTCAATGATGCACCCCAATCTCCATTCAAACCATTCGAAGTTCCAAAACTTTGATCATATGGTCCTGACTATATGAATTTCTAAGTTTTGAAACTTCGGTAATCTGATACAGAACTATAATAGAACCTGTTCTTTCTACCATTACTCTGACTATTTACTCTGTTTCATTAACTCATTTAATTAATTTATATGTGAAAGCAGATTTAACTGGGACTATACATTGCATGTTTACAATATGAATTCAACTTGTATAATACATTAGTTTAACATATGTACATTTCTCTATTTTTAAATGTTAATATTTATTAACTCAACTCACAAACAATAGGAACATTAGGGAGGGGGTTCTGTTGATAAATACAGCCATACTATGGTAACCATTTATTCAGAAAGTATTGCATACGTTTTATATCTCCAACCACTACCAGTAAGGTAATATAGAAGTAACGATGCAGATATTTCAAGCAAATATTCAAAAATCTCTATATTTAGTTGCATATCTCACCTCAACCCAGAGCTTACAGGTTTACACTGGATGTTTAACAATCTACTCAATGAAAATCACACTGTTTCCATTAATATAGATTTAGATGCCATCCAAGTCTTATATGTTTCAGTAATTATACATTTAGTAATCCTCTCATCACATCTCATTTTAACCACCCACTTTACCAGTTTTGGAATATCTATATAAAACTGTCTAACCAGTTTTACTTCTTAAACTCTTCCATTTAAATTCCATAAGCCACCCCTTTTTAATCTGCCAAACCATGTTTATACCATGCCTGTTCCCCATGTATAGCTTCCTGCATATCTGCTAATTGATACCAGTACTTCAGGGAGATGTTCTTCTTCTTCCAGAACCAAAGCATGTTTTGAGTATTGACATCTGTCAATCATGAACCTAGGGGATGTTTCCTTACAAGCTATGATTTATAAATGCTAGCTTGAAAACAAGTTTTAATTTGCTCTGTTTGCTTTGCCAGGATAAGCTCCCAGAGCAGGCCACTGCAACAATTCCCAGGCTTCCAAAATCTTATGGAGGAGTAGTTTGACCCAGGCTACTCTAGGTGCCTTCATATAATAAGGAATTTGATGTAGTTTGCAAAATCATATTAATCAGGTCAAGCCATACCTGAGAAGCTTGTTCATCAGCTATTGCTCAGAACTCAATGGCCAACCCAGTATGTCCTATAAATTTACCTTTAAGCTGATACCACATAACTACTTTGATTTTATTGTGATGAAATGGAAGTGTTGACATTTCTTTGCTCAGAAATAAGGCATGTCAAATGCAATTGGTCAAGATAATTTTCTGCATCATCCTTCATATGACTCAGCCATCTTCATTACTATAAAGCTTTGGATGAAATGTCCTAAATATGTCTAATATGGCCAGTGCTAAATAAGTTATCTGTCCTAAATACATCTAATATGGCCAGTGCTAAATAAGTTATCTGTCCTTGACTATCCCTAATCTTAATGACTGATCCTTCAGCTTTCTGCTGACACAATGTAAGCAGTACAGATTTTTTAGCTTTTAGTGTATTGTTAGAGAATAAACACTGTACTATGAGTTTCCAAAACTATAACTTTTTATCTCTATGATCACATTTTATTTGTTATGATTGTTTGAAAGTTGTTGGCTCATTTGGCATTATCTAGTTCTTGACTTTTGTATTTGACACTATGAGTGACCAAGTATTTTTCTGTCTCCTTCTTCATCAGATCTCTAGTTTAAGATTAACTCAAATCTTTCAAATCACCTTTAGTCATATCCTGTTTGTCAAAAGTGCCTCCTATAAGATTCTTAAGCTATTGCTGGAGCATCTCTTTGCACTAAAAAGAAAACTGATACAGTAATAAAAAATAAATACAATATTTTGAAAAACTACCTTCATCAGCTCCTAAAATATAGAGTGAATGGGGCATGGACTGAAGAAAAATAATGGGTCCCACAGAATGCTGTTCATCCAAATAAGTGAATGCCTTATTTTATGAATATCTCATCTAGGCAGGACTAGGCCTGGTGACATAGGGAAAATGACCTATATGGTTTCTGTTTAGTCTGTATATAATAATCCTAGTGTATTTTCAAGTCCCACACTTCTTAGAGGTGATCAAAAAAGTTTCAGCTGCAGAAAATTTCAGTCTTCCCAGTCTTGAATCTGCATCCATATATTTTATACATTAAGTTACAATCTTCCTAAGCAATATAAGTCATTCTTCGAAGGCCATTATTTGCACCATAATATGGCTTATTCTAGAAATATCTATTCAGCATGTAATAAATATTAAAATCATCATTAGGCATCTATTGCCCCAGTAGTCCTTCATTGAAGTCTAGCACCCCCTGCTTGTCAGACAAAGCTTTTACAATCTGGTTATTGCTACTTTTAGCAATCAGTACCAATGGCACATGCTCCTTGTCTCCCTCCAAGTTAACTGAGGCCCCCTCTATGTATTTACGCCTGGCTAATTTACTTTTCTCTTAAGCACTATCACGAATTGTCAATGTTTTCTAAACATAAAAATGACATCCCACATAGCTGTTTCATCAACCCAATAGCATTTCAACTAACCAATCATAATATAGACGCCTAAAATAGTGAAACCTGCCTTGGAAAGCAACCACACAGATCTCTTTTGAAAATATAGCATAAATGACTTCCCAATTTTTTCCTAAAAAATGTAAGTCTACTGAGCACACAGTCACTTGTCATTTACAACCCGGAAGAATTGTTTAGTTAAGTAACATAAGCAAACTACAAAGTAGGCAACTGGACTCGGGGAAAGTCAAACCTGAGACTGTTGCAGAGAGCATGTCTATTAGCATATAGTTTTACATCTCTGCATCAAACAGCCAGACACTAACACCTCTTCATATAATAAGCTGATATAACATAAATTCCAGATTCCACCTCCTGTAAAACAAAATATACTAAATACTAACTATCTTAGTCCCATCCCAGCAGGCACAAGGACAGCAAACATTTGACATATCTAAAATAATGTAAAAAAAAAACTAAAAAAAATGGTCAGCCAAAATGTGGAGGGGAGCAGACACAGCCAATTTAGCACTTTCATTTTCTTTTAATAGAAACTAGAATTTCTTCAGAAAAACAATGAATGGACAAAGAACCACAATACAATCTTAAAGAAAAATAAATGGCCATGTGACTTAAAACAGCCAATCAAAACAAAGTAGGTGTAATCAATGATACCAGCACCAAAATAATTGTCTCTTTAAAATATACATGCTGTAAAAACAGTATGAAAAGTCAACAATCAAACACCAGAATTAATAAAAATACTAATGATAAACCACTTATAGATTCATAATGTGTAAAAAGATGAATTTCATAACCTTTGTGGCTGTAAAAAACATTTACTATTGATACTGCCGTTTATATCTGGAGCTGGATCAGCAACTAACCCCCGGATATACTAATTTTCTGTGCAGGACTAACTTAGTCCTGCACGGAAGCAGATGTTTAGGAGCAGGATGGCAGCACTCCATACATATTAATGAAGGCACGCTGCCTCATCTCCTAATCTTACATGGAGCTTGTAAGAGTGTGGGGGGGTGTGTCTGACAGCAGAGCAGCAGAAAGCCCTAAAAGAATGAGCGAGACCACTCATAGGTATACGAATACCCCCAGCAACATCCCCCCACATGTACAAGAGCAATAGTAAACACAAACAATATAAGGATACTTTTTTTTATGAAACAGATTAAATTTAACATAGGTGCATGGGTTTGCCCATCGCTTAGCTGTGGTTAATGCAGCTTAAATAGGCAGAAGAGGATAAAAAAAGAAGATATATGCAAATATAGCAGTATAGCAATAGTGTAGTGGGCAGAGCATTTGCCTTATGAGCAGTCATTTCTGGTTCAAGTCCTACCGCAGCACATTCCATTTTCCATGTCAAATCATGTTATGACCAATATTTTTAGATGCATAACCTACTAAATAACATATATTTGTGAACTGGAGTACTGCATTAAATGCAGATGTGAGGTGTCAGTGTCATAATGTTGCAAAGTCCACAGATAATTACATGTGCTCCATACAGTATATGTACACAGGAATCAGGGATACAAATGGAAGGTAAAATGTGTAATGAATGGTAACTCCATACAGCTTCCAAATCCTCCACCTTCCCAAGAACCATTAGACATTATTGTCTAAATTAGTGCAGTGGTAAGTGGGAGTAAGCACTAGTAAGCAAGTGTAAGCACTATTAAGCAGTAGTAAGAGAGAGAGTAAGCATATGTAAGCACCAGTAAGCGGGTTTAAGCCAGTTTGTGTGGAGGTAAGTAACGTGCACACAGGTTAAGCAGTATTGAAGCTAACTCCCTGTAAGAATTTTTAACCAAAGGTTAGCATAGCTTACCCTCGTGCAAACCCAAGCAAACCTGCTTACAAGTGCCTAAAAGTGCCTTAATTACTCTGTATCTAACAGTCGCTGTTCTGCCCAGCAACAAAATGAACAGCCTTGCAGGTCTTGAACCCAGGACACTATACACTATAGTCACAGTAGTTAACCACCAAGCCATCATAGCAGTAAATAAGATTGAGGTATCACCAAACAAATCCTCATTACAGTAAAATCAAACTAACATGTGAAAGGAATCAGTATACAGTCATATGTTCTATAATCTACTACATAACATAAATATGTGAAATGGAGTACTGCAGTAAGCCCAGATGTGAGGTGTAATTGTAATAGAGTGTTGAAGTCCCCTATTAAACACAAGGACCCCATACAGTGTATGTACACATGAAGCATGGATACCAGACATATATATAACATGTAATGAATAATAAATCAATGCCAAAAAGCAAGTATAATGCAAAGTAAATATTAATCAATGCTAAGCATTGCAAAGGCCAGCTTAGTATGTGTAAGCAATGTGTAGGCCAGCTAACTCAATTTGCCCAGTGCTATATCCCTTTAAACGATGCCAACCTTAGGTAAGCAGGTTTGCCCATAGCTTAGACTTTTCAAATATCACGGAAAAGTGTGGGAAATCAGCCCTACTTAAACCCAACAGGTGGGAATACATCTCATAACTGGTTGTAGCTTCCCCTTGCAGGCACCATGTCAGGAAGGTCAGAGTCATGGCAGGACCCCTTGTCAAAGACCATGAGCAGAGACTGCTGCAGGGCCAGTACCAGGGTTCCCAATATAAAGTGGAAGCCTGGGACTGTCTCAACCATGACCTCACCAGTGCCACTGGCATACCCTGAACTAGTGAGCAGGATCTCTTGGATCAGTGGATCCAAGAGGTTAGGATGGCAAGGGTTATCCCAGCTGTGTGTAAGTATCACTCCACTACCTGTTTAATAATTGCCAGCTCATGTATATTATGGATAGGTATGGCTAAATATTCCTCTTATATACTTCACAGTGGCAAGTGAGCGGGCCATGAACCAGGAGGCCCATGAATGTCACCTGGAGAGATTGCGACGTAAGGCAGGTTAGTAATACCCTTGCATGTACTGCCATAGGAAATAAATCTAAAAGTACTAGTAAGTTAATTGCCAGTATAAAACCTGTATTGTTTAAGGCAATTACTGCATACACTGGAGAATATGGCAGGAAGAGTCTCATATAGTTTGTATGTAAATAAAAGCATAATAGCCTGACAATAAAGGTCTAACTGCTGGACTGCATGTGTATACTCTGGTATCATATGGTAATGTAGATTTGCAATCACTTAATAGTACTGTTGTATTAAGCACTGTTGCCCACACTGTGCAACATAAATAGAATGTGTGGGAATGTCTGTATATGACTAGTGTAATCCCCAGAGGTCATTAGTACAACTGAGAGACACACAGACAGGAAACAGTGAAAAAACAAACAATGCAATCCGAATAGCACACGCAACTGAGACGTGAACTGTTGTATTTTTAGCACACACAACCATGGTTTGAATCCTGGGAATGATAGTCTGCATACAGAATCATATGCCAGAGCTGCACAGATATGTCCAGAATGTCCAGTAAATTGGCCCATATCTGCTGCCTTTCACTCTGTCTCCCTGGGAAATCAGTGGGATGATCTCAGACGTATAGGCTGCAAACAAGAAATACAACTGATTGCCACACATCTGCAAGAACAGACCTGTCACTCTAGCAACTCCCCAAACTGTTATGAGAGTAATAAGCCAAGTATGTCCCATCTACACCCCCATGTTGTCAATCTGTGACCAGAGTGTGTACAGTAACAGAGTGAGATGTATGTGCATAATAGTAATGTAGAATCTGGTACTTTGTGTGGCAACATTCAGGTAGTGCTAACAAACATTGCTCCCACAAGTCTCTCAGATATGAACACTGTGCCCAGAAATAAAAGAATGATACCCTGTACTGGTACTGTTTATTTTGGTATTGTATGGCATTGTGAGTGTTGCAGTTGCTCTGAATAATAAGGTATTACTCATCACTGTTGCCCACACTTTGCTACATAATATAACTGTCTAGGAAATCCTGTATAAGAGTGTTGTAATACAAGGTCAGAATGTAAAACCACAGGAGAAGTATAAGACAGAAATCAGATAAGAGATATACAGTAATATCTACATAGCATACACAACTGTGATGGACAGTATTTGTTTTAGCTGATGCAGCCATGGTCTGAATCCTGGGAGTGGAAGTAGGCTGCATACAGAATCATACCCCACAACTGTACAGGTAAGTGCAGAATGTCCAGTATATCATCCCATATCTACTGCCTGTCCCCCTGCCCCCCCTGGGAAATCAGTGGGATGATCCCAGATGCTTAGGCAGCAAACAGGAAATACAACTGATTGACACACATCTATAAGAACAAACCTGTCACACTAGCAACTCTCCAAACTTTTATGAGAGTAATAAGCCAGGTATTTCCCATCTACACCCCCATGTTTTCAAGCTGTGACCAGAGTGTGTACAGTAACAGAGTGAGATGTATGTGCATAATAGTAATGTGGAATATGGTAATTTGTGTGGCAACATTCGGGTAGTGCTAACAAACATTGCTCCACAGGTATGTCAGATACACACACTGTGCTGAGTAATAAAAGCTTGATACCCTGTACTGGTACTGTTTACTCTGGTATTGTATGGAATTGTGCGTGTTGCAGTTGCTCTGAATAATAAGGTATCACTGATCACTGTCACCCACACTGTGCTACATAATATAACTGTCTAGGAAATCCTGTATAAGAATGTTGTAAGTCACTAAAGGTTGAAGAGGGCAATAGTCTAAATATGTCCCAGTTCACCTGCATGTTGTCAGGACATGGCCAGAGTCTGTGCAAAATGAGATGGACAGGTATGTGCATAAGATCAACCTGGAATATGTGAGTATGTGTAGAAACAGTTAGTGTTAACAAACAATTCCTCTACAGGTATACCAGGTAAGAGGTGTATACTGCAGGTAAAACCAGTCCATGTATATAGTTGTTGACAGCCATATCACTGTCCAAACTAAGGCAATAGGGTATTGTAGTAACACTTGTAAGGTACAGATATCAGCACTGACTAGGAAAGTAATGCAGACTACAGGAATATACTAGTTGTTAATTGACATCTTTCTCTCCCCTCCAACCATATCTCCAACATTACACTAAATACCCACCTCAACTGGTACGTGATGACTCCACTGTAATGTTAGGATATATGTCCTATTGTTTGATAATTATTTAAATCTGTTTCTATGCATGTGCTATGTTGAAATACTCCAACATTGGTGGCAATGCAACTGTTTTATATCTGGTGTCTGGGTTAATGGGAATATCTATGCATGCTGTTGTACCTAATCCTGGAATGTGTTGACTATTAATAACCCACATATGTTGATAAACCATAAACACCATAGCACATTTAGGAAGGATGGTCCTGGTAGACCCACCTGTCCCACCTCAGCTGGCTGTGGCACTGGGCACCAGCATGTCTGGGGCACAAACCGGGACTTCCTTGTCCATTGATCCTGCACCACCTTCAGGTGAAACTGCCTCAGTGAATGAGGCTCATCCACCCCATGAGTGGGTGTGAACAGGAACCTGTCACCCATCTCTAGGTCTGGGTTATAGTGCGTAGCGAGCAAAATCAGCAGTTTGGAGATCAGCTATGCCAGCTCGAGGGCCATGTGTCGTGACTAGAGGGTCAGCCTGGTTGTCCGACTCAGCCCCCACCATAGTCACCTTCAGGGCTGTGAAGGTGCAGTGGTGACTGCCCATGGGTGGGGACCTCAGTCCCGCTGTTTCCACTAGGGGGCTCATGGGCTTCCAATTTCCCAACACCCCTCCCCATCAAGGTGCTTACCCCCACGTGTCATATACTGCCCCTGTATGCATCTTGTTTATCTTGTCTGTTAACCTACCCAACCTACCTCCCCAAATATACCTACTATCCCTCCCCAACATCCCACTCTCACCTGAAAAAAAAAGGCAATCTGGTCCCAAAAAAAATATCACCCCATACATAGCTGCCCATTTCGTACATGTGCCCACTGGACACATGTAATCTGGTCTAATTGGCATCACAACATATTATTGTTGTCCTCACACCTCTCTTAGGGGTTTGAGTGTCCAAATCTACCTCCAAATTCAGTGTATATGCACAGCTGTTGCTGTAGAAGAAGTGGGCAGCTATGGACCTTCCCAAAACCCTCCTGCACATCTAGCTATTTTCCCTATTGTCTTTCCCTCTTTGTGCCCCTTTTTCACCACTTTCCTATAAACCCTTTTTTTCTTTTCTTGTAAAGAAATTAGCTCAGGGGTAAGTGGGAGTAAGCACATTTAAGCAGCAGAAAGCAGTTGTAAGCCTGTTTGCATGGGGGTAAGCAATGCCTACACAGGTTAAGCAATTCAGAAGCTAAATCAGTATAAGAAACTGGAACCGGAAGTTAGCAGTGCTTACCTCCGCGTAAACCCGTGCAAACCCACTTACAACTGCATAAAAGTGCCTTAATCACTCTGTATCCAATGGGCCTTATTCTGCCCAGCAAAAAAAAACAGCCTTTGCAAGGCTCGAACTCAGGACCCTGCACACCCTAACCAAAGTGATTTACCACTAGACCATGTCAGACATAAATAACTATGATGCTTTCGCAAACATATCATCCAGCCCAGTCATTCAACAGTATGGGAAATGTATTTAAACATGTAGATGCATCATGTGTGTGTATATATATTAATATCTAAATAGATATAACATATCTATATATGTAGATATATATATATATATATATATATATATATATATATATATATATATATATATATATATATATATATATATATATATATATATATATATATATATATATATATATATATATATATATATATATATATATATATATATATATATATATATATATATATATATATATATATATATATATATATATATATATATATATATATATATATATATATATATATATATATATATATATATATATATATATATTTATTTATTTTATTTATTTTATTTACATGTGTTGACTGGGAGTGTCTGACTGGATGTAGGTCCATTTTCAGCAGAGGCCCGGGGAGAAGAGCTCCACAGTTAAAATAAACAGACAGTAGTTACAATGGCTTACATAGCGATTAACAATATAACATAGCAATTACTTACAAAATGTTTACAGATGAAGAACATAGTACATCAGTAGACAACTAGAATCTTTATCTGTGAAGTACATAACAGACATTAACAAATGTTACAATAAGAAGTTCCTGCTGTATAATAAGTACTAGGCTTATGAGCATATGAGCTTGCTATAATCAAGGTAGTTAGTGGAGTGGAAAGAAAGGTAGTGGTTGGATGGGGTGGGTGATTTTAGAGTGGGAGTTGCAAGGGCATAGCCAGCATATATATAATGTAAGCATAGATATAAAAGAGAACAGAACATAACATAAACATATATGTCCACATGCACAGTTAATGGGGGTGAGGGGGTCCAAACAACATACGTCTTGTACGTATAGATATCCCCCCCCCCACAG
The DNA here is from genome assembly GCF_019279795.1 of Protopterus annectens. Lineage (NCBI taxonomy): Eukaryota > Metazoa > Chordata > Ceratodontiformes > Protopteridae > Protopterus > Protopterus annectens. The sequence goes on along the minus strand of NC_056731.1, from coordinate 104,390,950 downwards.
CCAAACACGTCTGCCCTGCAATACAATACCAACTGTTGCAGATCCCATAACCAGGACCTGACTCAACATGGGCACAAGATGTTAACAGTACTCCATCCCACCTGTATGATGTCATGCTGGTATCAGTAACATATCATGCAGTACAGTCTGGCTACCATAGGGAATGTACAATGTGAAAGCAATCAACATTCCTAAGATGCATATACACAGACACATATATGCAGATGCACACACGTGTATATATATATATATATATATATATATATATATATATATATATATATATATATATATTGGTTCATAGGTTCATAGGTAGGTACTAGGCTATCTGCCTGAAAGCATTTATAAGCCTGGCCAGAATGTGTTGGCTTTCGCCGCCCCCTTAGATTAGTTCCCTGTGCCTCTGTCCAGCAGAGCTATTGAAGTGATCCCTGGGGTAAACTTTCTGTTTCCCATCCACTCGTCAAGGTTTCTCTTGAAGAGGGTTAGTGAGGAGCTCTGCCTAATGTAGATTGTAATCTTGTTCAAGAGCATGGGAAGTCTCTGGGACAGGAATCTATCCCTCAGCACGTCCTATTTATTGTTGTGGTGAGGTTTAGATCCTTGGAGTGTGTGGCTCGAGGGGATATGGTTTTCTTTAGGTGGAGCATGTCCATCAATTCTGGGTTAGACATGGCCTTGTATGTCAGGCATAGGACACCTCTGAGTAGGAGGTATGCAACCGAATACAGCTGGAGTTTCTTCAGTCGAGCTGCATAGGGCATCTGCTTGAGGCCAGTGATCGTCTTGGTAGGTACTTCTGTGGTCTTTCCAGTTGTTAAAAGTGTCTTGTAAGGTACATCCCAAATGGGGCATTGTACTCTATGATGGGTCTGATGAGTGATACGTAGAGGGGCCCAATGACCTCTTTCGATCTGGATGCAAACCCTTTTATGATTAGGTGGGCCACATAGAAGGATTTTTTAACCACTTTGGCAATGTCATTATCAAAGGAGAGGATACTATTTACTTGGGTCCTCAGATCCCTTATTATATCTTCCGTATTTAGGAGGCTACCACCTATGTGGTAGTTTGTGGGTACTTTGTTTTTTCCAAAGGGGATGACTATGCACTTTTTGGCATTTAGCTTGAGGCCATGGTTTTGACACCAGGTATCTGTCTCAGTGAGACCCTTTTGGGGGATGTCTGTATCAGCCTGAGAGTCAATTATAGCCCCTAGTTTGCAGTCAGTGGCAACTTGGTCAGCCATAGTCCTCTTGTGCTTACCTGTACCTCTGAGAATTATATGCCAAACAGGGGTGGTCCTAGGACTGAGCCCTGGGGAATGCCAATTATAACCGGTTTAGAGTCGGACTTAGCTCCCGCAGCTCTCACCATGTGGGTTCTGTCCTTGAGCCAGTTGGCAACCCATATTGTGATGTAGGGGTTTATGTTCAGGCTGGATAGCTTGCCTATAATACCTGAGTGGGGAATGGTGTTGAAGGCCTTTGTGAGGTCTAGGTAGGCTGTGTGGACCACCTTTCCTTCGTCTATAGCCTGGGTAACTGTCTCAAAGAAGTGCACCAGGTTTAGGAGGCATGATCTGCCCTTAACAAAGCCGAACTGGGTAGGGTCCAGTGTTTGGAGGTTTCCAATGTCTCTGTTAATGAGATCCATGATGATAACACAATCCAAGAAAAAGTGCCAAAAGGTGAAACTCCAACAAAAATCCAGCAAAATCACCACGTAGCCAATGTCCTCCAACCTCAAACCAGAATTTATAATAAACAGAACACAAAAAACAATAAAGGTTAAGTGCTTTCGTCAGTTGACTTCATCAGAACAGTAACATAAAGTAAAGCACACTCTTATATATCTGCCAATGCTTCCAATTAAAACCAATTAGTCCATCATTTATGCAAATCAGTTCTTAAAAAGGATAATGTTATACCAAAGAGTATAAAAAAATATATATAAAAGAGCATTTGTTCAAACCTCACATAGAAAACAGTAGATGTAAAAATACATAAAGTATAAAAATAACTACATCTGAAACATGATGTTTTATCATAGTTTATAAGCTCTATATTTAAATTCAGGTTTGATACTAACATGGTCATTTAATCCAGGCGGGATTGTGGCATTCAATTCTAACTGCCATCTAGTTTCTGCCCTTAAAAGTTTATTGTTCCAATCCCCACCTCTTATATCCTTTCCTACCACTTCAAGTATACCAAACAGAAAGTTATGATCAGGAAATATTTGAATATGTTTAGATAGTGCATTCTTCTCATCATTCTTAGAAATACTATATAGATGTTCATAAATCCTCCTACGTAACTTTCTTTCTGTCTTTCCTACATAGTAATGTTTACAAGATTGACACACTGCTAAATATACAACTCCTGGAGTATTACAAGTCCCTACACTAAATGTCACCTCAATATTATAAGGTCCCAACAAGACCGAAGGGGTTCTTATAATATGTTTACAATAGTCACAGTTACCACATATTGTAGTCCCCCTTTTGTTAACCTTCCTAACTTGCCCATGGTTTTCAAATAAACTTTTTAAATTCCTGTTAACTTTGTAAGTAAAGGAAGGTTGATTGCCAACTATGGACCATAATTCCTGGTTACACTTAAAAATACTCCAATTGTTCATAATAATATTCCTAACTTGGAGAGATGTTTCACCCTCAGTTAACACCATAGACTTAGTATAATCCATAGTAGTACTACAAACTTGTACTGGGGCCAGTTACAGTGGTCCCAAGTAATGGTTTGTACCTCAAACCCCATTCTCTAACCACTTGTTCCTTAATATCTGTTACAAACTTCATAGGATAACCCCTAGCTGTAAACATCTCAACCAACTTGTCTGTCTCAGTAATCACCAAATCCTTATCTGAGCACATTCTAACTACATGGACCATTTGTCCCTTAACTATGTTCCTTTTAACATAGTAGGGATGGCAACTAGAAAAAGCAAGATAATAATTTGAGAAAGTCGGTTTCCTATAAACACAAGACTGAAAACAACCTTTAACAAGGTCTTTAAATAAATATACATCCAGATAATTTATGCTAGAGGTCCCACTAGTACCAGTAAATTTAAAATATTCACATCTACTATTTAAAAATTCCAAAAAAATTTTGTAAGAACCATCAACCTTCCACATAATGAACAAATTGTCTAAAAACCTGAGGTAGACCAACCACTTATCCCTAAAAGGGCTCTCAAAAATAAAATTTGTCTCCCATTTGTACATAACTAAGTTAGCAAACAGGGGAGCACAACTGCTCCCCATTGCTACACCAGCAACTTGGCAAAAAAATTCCCCTTCAAAGGTGAAATAATTATTTTTCAGAATTACTTCCATTAACACCATAATGAAATTAATCATGGTGTTAGGTAAATTAGTTTTTTCAACCAATGCTTCATGGAAGAACTCTAAACCCATCTCATGCGAGATAGAGGTAAATAAATCCACAACATCTATGGTGGAAAAACACACCTCTTTACCATAATATTCCTTTTTGATTCTTTTTAAAAAAAATCCCAAGAATCTATCAATATGTGTTCAATAGGCAACAAACTTTTCCTAACCATGCGGTCCACAAACACCCCCAAGGGGTACGTCACACTGTTTTGTCCAGCTATAATCAGCCTATATGGAGGATCACTAATGTTTTTATGAGTCTTGGGTATCCCAAAAGCAATGGGGATAGTAGGTTTTTCGATCTGTAAAAAATTATACATCTCTTCATTAATCACCCCTTGGAGTAATGAATCCTCCAATAATAGCCTAATCTTCCTACAAGATATATTAATTTGATTTTTGGACACACATTCATATTTAGTCTCATCTTGCAACATACAGGAAATCTTATTATTATAATCAATTTTATTAACAACAGTCATGCCGCCACCCTTGTCAGGCTTCATAAACCTTAAATTAGTATTACTTCTCAGTTGTTTTAAAACTAATTTCTCAGTCATAGTCAAATTAAAAAACCTAGGTTTATGTTCCTTAAGTATCTGATATATTTCCTGACAACATGTTTTTTCAAAGGTATTTAATAAAGGAAGGGGGATTAAAACAACTCTTCTTCTTCAAGCAAAAAGTTGTTCCCCCCGTACAGGTATCTCTAATAGAATCCTCAGGTTTTGAGCTTAAATATAGAGCTTATAAATTGTGATAAAACATCATGTTTCAGATGTAGTTATTTTTATACTTTATGTATTTTTACATCTACTGTTTTCTATGTGAGGTTTGAACAAATGCTCTTTTATATATATTTTTTTATACTCTTTGGTATAACATTATCCTTTTTAAGAACTGATTTGCATAAATGATGGACTAATTGGTTTTAATTGGAAGCATTGGCAGATATATGAGTGTGCTTTACTTTATGTTACTGTTCTGATGAAGTCAACTGACGAAAGCGCTTAACCTTTATTGTTTTTTGTGTTCTGTTTATAATAAATTCTGGTTTGAGGTTGGAGGACATCGGCTACGTGGTGATTTTGTTGGAATGAGATCCATGATGATGCACTCCATAGCTTTGCAGACCAAGCTAGTCAGGCTTATAGGACTCTAGTTCCCGGGGTCAGTTGTGGCTCCACCTTTGTGGAGCGGAATAACCATTGCTGTGCGCCACTCTGTGGGCATGTAGCCTGTGGAGAGGCTGAGTTTAAACACTGTGTTTAGGTGAGGGGTTAGTTCATCTTTGAGCTCATGTAGGATGCAGCCTGGGACACCGTCTGGTCCCATTGATGCTGTGTTTTTGGCTTTGGAGAGGGCTGTTTTAACCTGAGTGTCTGTGATTTCAGGGGCACTACATTCTTCTGGTATAGTTATGGGCCCTTTTGGGAGTGAAAGGGGGGTGAAGTTTGCACTGAACCTGAATGCCAGGATGTTGGCTATATTAGTCGGTTCAGTGTATTTTGTGCCATTCTGCACTAACTCCGAGCAAATCTGAGAATTGCCACTTAGATTCTTGACATAGCTAAAGAATGCCTTGTGGTTATCTTTGGAGTCCATGGCAATTTTTCTTTCAAAGCTAGCCTTGGATGATTTTATGAGGGAAAGTAGTTTCTTGCTGATACTGATCAGGGATGTCTTCCTTAATTGGGATTTTAGTCTTTTCTGTACTAGTTTCTTCCTTCTATTATATCGCTTGTTTATGGCAGGGGTCCACCAGACTGGTTTCCTTTTCTTGGAGGAGTGAGTCTTGGTTTAGTTTGGGATAGCATGATCCATGCATTCTTGTAGGTGCCCTTAGAGTGCATTAGTAAAGGATTTTTCAGCTTGGACAGCGTTATCCTTCAGCATGGGGGCTTTGAAACTTCCCACCTCGGTCTTAAGTAAAATGAAGTTTGCTTTTGAAAAGTTTTTCACGGTGGTTTCTTTGACTGGGGGTGGTGGTGGTATGTGGATATCCAGAGTAATTAGTTTATGGTCAGATCTAACCAGCGAGGGGTTGACCTCCAGTGTGGAACACTGGTTGCCCATGGTGATGACCAGGTCCAATATGTTGTTACCTCTGGTGGGGTGTTGATCAATTGATCCAGGGCATTTGAGTTTATAAATTCTAAGAAATGTTGGGCAAGGGAGTTTGTACTTGAATAGTTCTCCCAGTTAATGTTTGGGTAATTGAAATCACCCAGTATCAGGGTGTTTGGTAGGACCTTTATGTTTCCCAGTGTTTCCAGGAATGCGGAGTGGAGGTCCTGGGACATGGTGGGTGATCTGTAGCAAGCTATAATTTGAATAGCAGTTTTGCCCATTGTTTGTTGCATGTGGATGATCTCTGAAGCATCGTACTGTGCCACTAACCTGGAGGTGTGGGTATCCTTGATGAATATGGATACTCCCCCACTTTTTGTATTTTGGTCCGGGTTTTGTGGCCAAAATGTATGGTATGAGTTGTAGCCTGGTAGTACTGGGGTGCTCTCTGGAGCCTTAAACCAGGTTTCTGTTACTGCACATATATCGATTTTCTACATACTGAGGAGTGCCTTGAGTGCATGCATTTTGAGGTTTAGACTTCTGGCATTGAGTAGCATTACCCTCAGTTTTTTGTTACTTGTGCTATTTACAGTGGTGGGTTTGTCTTTTGAACCTTGCCTAAAAAAGGCACTATAGGGGTGGCAAGAGCCTTGGCCAGTATTCAAAAGCCTAAGGGCGACAGGTGCAAGCAGTCTCTAGCAAAGCAGAGTGGCTTGTCGAACATGTCATCCCAGACTGACAGACACTGGATCCCCTTTGAATGACACCAGAAGCTTAGCCAATTGTTGAAATTGATATTTTTTTTCTCTATACTGTGGTATCATTCTTGGTGAGAGCAGGATGCTACTCAAGGTCAGGGTCATACCGGTCTGGGCTATGTGATCAGAGAGCTCCTTCATGTCTCTTTTCATGTAGTCCAGGGAGGTACGGCTCAGGTCATTCACACCAACATGGACAATGACAGAGTCATATTTGTACTTGTTCTGGAGTGACCTGAGTGCTTGTGTTATGTGGTGGATCCTGGCACACGACAGGCAGCTAACAGTAACCTTCTCCTTGTTCAGCCTAGTGAGTGGGACATCAGTGAGCCTGACTATAGAGTCACCTATTACTAGTGTGTTGGGTATGTTATTTTGCCTTAAGGACTGTGATTATGTGGCACACTGGTTTTGTGAAGTATGTGTTTTATGGTTTGTGTTGGGAGTGGAGGTTGCTTGGATGTCTGCTTTGGAGGTCTCTGTTGCTTTTGCAGATTTTTATTTAGAGCCTCCGAGTATGTTTTTTGTGCATTTATGTGTGTTTTTTGCCGGTGCTGGTTTCATAGTTCTATGTGAGACTGGTGGTGTGATGCAAGTAATTCCCTTCTCCTCTTAACTGCCTAGTCCAGTCTTGGGTTGAGAGAATTTAACCTCCAGTTTGGCTGTATAATTGCATCTCTCACATGTATTAGTGTTTGGTGGAAGGAGGAGAGGGTTGTCTGTGTACATGAGGCAATTGTAACATTGCCTCAAAATGTCCAGATTCACCAGTTGGACCAGAGAGTACACCTGAAACTGCCCTTTGGACATGCCTGGATAGGTGCAGTGAACTGTTTTACTGATTGGCTAGTAAGGTCGAATAGAGAGCCTTGTCCTTCTTTACAGTATCTCTACAGTATAGGGGGTCTCATGCTAAGGTGCTTGCTATGAGTTTTGAGCAAGTGCCGGGATGAGAAGTGAATGGTTTGAGTGCTTAAGTTAAAGTTTGTCTAGTTCCAAGGGAAAAATTAAAGAATAGACTTTGTGGAGCAGGGAATAGTTATACCCTAGCTAACCGGCACTGCCCGGCGTGCAAAACTATGCAAATGCGGGTTTTATAGTAGGGAAATGAAAGAGATAGAAATTAGCCCAAAATGGCCAATAAACTACTTATTTCTGGTCTGAAACCACTCCTCCGGGGACAGATAGGCTACTCAAAGCTCCCTCTCTCACAGTGAACAGAGAAACTTCCTTCTATCCAAGTAAGGTATGGGCAAACACAGAAACTTGTAACATAGCCCTGAATTCAGCACTAACCTGAAAACTGGACTATACTAGCTTAGAAAGGTGAGAAAACAAGTATATTTTTTTTTGTTTTTTTCAGAAAATAAAGCAGATACAATAAAAAAAAACACTTTAAATGCACAGAAATGGCTATCACACTTGAGTGTGTAGCCTACAACATTTAAACAGGTAATTTAAACACAAAAACGACTTTGTTAAAGTGCAGGCAGTAAAATAAGTACAATATGTGGCTGAAATAAGCTTTTTAAATCACAGAAACTCTAGAAAATTGGCGTTTTAGGCAGAATTAGCTAAAGGCAGCAATAAAATGCAGAAAAATTATACTTAATCACTCCAAAGTCTCTCTTTTGTCTCTCTGCTGCTGTAGAACTCTGCAGGACACCAGGCAGGAGCTTGCTGAGCTATATACTAGTGCAAAAACCTTGCAAATGTGGGTTTTATAGCAGGGAAATGAAAGAGATAGAAATTAGTCCAAAATGGCCAATAAACTACTAATTTCTGGGCTGAAACCACTCCTCCAGGGACAGATAGGCTGCTCAAAGCTCCCTCTCTCACAGTGAACAGAGAAGCTTCCTTCTATCCAAGTAAGGTATGGGAAAACACAGAAACTTGTAACACAGCCCTGAATTCAGTACTAACCTGAAAACAGGAATATACTAGCTAAGAGAGGTGGGAAAACAAGTATTTTTTTGTTTTTTTTTTTCAGAAAAAGCAGATACAATCAAAAAAACACTTTAAATGCACAGAAATGGCTATCACACCTGGGTGTGTAACCTACAACAGTTAAACAGGTAATTTAAACACAAAAACAACTTTGTTAAAGTGCAGGCAGTAAAATAAGTAAAATATGTAGCTGAAACAAGCTTTTTAAATCACAAAAGCTCTAGAAAATCGGCATTTTAGGCGGAATTAGCTAAAGGCAGCAAGAAAATGTGGAAAAATGTTACTTAATCACTCCAAAGTCTCTCTTTTGTCTTTCTGCTGCTGTAGAACTCTGCAGGGCACCAGGCAGGAGCTTGCTGAGCTATATACTAGCGCAAAAACCTTGCAAATGTGGGTTTTATAGCAGGGAAATGAAAGAGATAGAAGTTAGCCCAAAATGGCCAATAAACTACTAATTTCTGGGCTGAAACCACTCCTCCAGGGACAGATAGGCTGCTCAAAGCTGCATCGCTCATAGTGAACAGAGAAACTTCCTTCTATCCAAGTAAGGTATGGGCAAACACAGAAACTTGTAACACAGCCCTGAATTCAGCACTAACTTGAAAACTGGACTATACTGGCTTAGAAAGGCAGGAAAACAAGTATTTTTTTTTTGTTTGTTTTCCTGCAACATATACCCACAGAGAGGTCAACTATATATATATATATATATATATATATATATATATATATATATATATATATAATTACAAATACACACACAGAGATATGTATAGGAAGATACATATGTATAAGGTGCACACAATACGGAGCAGCCACTATGCCTACAATTGCCACCTTACCAGCTGGACACTGTATAAGCCACCCATACAAATGACAGTTGTTCCCTGCAACATATACCCACAGAGAGGTCAAAGGATATAACACAACACACAGGTTTGCATACATGGGAAAGTTTTATTTGTGTACTATTACAGTTGTATATGCCATGTCATATAGCTGTTAGACTCTGACATACATATAAACAGAGTAATGCAACTGTAAAACAGTGAAATTAATACAGTAGTCTAGAAAGGTTTACATATGTTGCTGTCCAGGCTGAGGCCTTCAAGTAGTACAATAGTAAAGACAGTCTGGACCACAGGATACAAATCAATCAACAGTAAGTAATGCAGATGTGTAGTCCAGCAGCCTCTATCTACACTCTGCACACAATCCCTAGGGGGTAAAGACCTCAGCTGACACAATGGGATGTATCTGTTACATAACAAGGCATAACTGACACCATCACAATCACACTGACAAGCAGAACAGTATGGCAGGAAGCAGTAGGCCTGCATTTACCCAAGGTGAATTGTATAGTAATGTACATCCAGATACCTTAAGGCAGCTTACCCCTGATACCCCCACATGTTGTAAAAGCCTAGATTAGTTATGGTGCATCCCTCTAATAGACTGAATAATACAGGGCCATATACCTCTGTTACATACACTGTCCTCTGGAGTGCATAAGGGCACACATGTATTGTGTAGGTGAAGCCCACACGTATATGGACCCAACCCCACAATATGTGCTGGGGCCACAACAGCAGTGGACTGATGGCAGGAATGGCATCATGACATACTCACAGCCCACTACGTAACAACCCCTGACAGCATGTCATATGTACAAACCTTGGTATGTAGGTGGAAGACACAGGCTGGAACACAGGCCCATATGTGAAATACTGTTGTCATACACTAAGCAAGTTGCTGGTGTTACAGGGTAGACTGCAACACACTGTTAGTCAGGAATATGAAGTTAGAAACAGATATGGATGTAGCCATGTACTGATAGCACTCAACACACAAACTGCCAGTGATATATCTGACACAAAACCTGTGTGGTGGACAGATAAAACATAATAGGCACACCTCTGGCCATCAAGTGGATAGGCCCACAGTTGAGAGCTATGCAGACAGACTGCATTCCAAGTTAAACTAGTATGTACACACAAACCCTGTAACACCGGTGCCATACAATGCATACACCAACACTACTCACACTCTGTCTGTAGTTCTGTAACCTCCTACAAATATGTAGCTGGCCTGAGTGTGCAGTTTCTCTTGTAAGAGGTATTGCTACCTGCTGTCTGTAACACTGCTGCCCACACACAGGATGGATGTCCACCATACCATGACAGTGGTAATTGGAAGTATTACACAGCATGCTGCATGCAGGTAACAAGTACAGGACATTGCCTGGTGCAAAGGCCATCACCTGATCATGTGCATCACCTACAAAATCCATGCTGCAATCTATTCAAAGCAGCTCAATCCATTTACTGGAGAGAGACCAAGAGAGAGAGAGAGAGACAGACAGAGAGTGTGTGAAAGGCACAAACAAAAAAAAAAAAAGAAAAAATAATCATCCAGCAAAATATCCATAAGAGACATCATTCCCACAACAGATATGTGAAGTATATATGCATGTAAATGACTGTAGTACTTGGTTCATAATAATGGGATAGATGATGTGGAATGATTTATATGTGCCATCAGGTGTTGTTGTTGTAATGATGTTCAGCTGAACAACTGCTAAGGACAATAGAGCCTGTCCCTGTGGGTAGTGGGCCATACCCTTCAACTGTGCAGAGCAGCACTGACTGATAAGATGTAAGCCATCACAGTGTGTGTTGTGTAATGGGAAGCATGTATATTACTGTGGCCAATAGCTGGTGGTGGAAGTAATGCCATAATGATGGACACGTGGGTTCCACAGCCCACCTCTTGCAGGATACCCAGGTTAACCTGTATTGTAGCATGAAGGAATGCCATAGGTGTGCAATAGGGCTACCTGAAATCTGGCCCTACATATACCCCCGTAATGTCAGGCTGTGTCCATATGTGGCACCTGTCTGTGTTGTAGCAAGGCAGAACAGTGCAGCTGTGCAGGAAGGTGTTAAGAGATTGTGAATCCGATGCCTGAATGTACCCCGTATATAGGTATGCATATGTGTGTATATATATATATATATATATATATATATATATGTCCACAAATATACAGATACCCATGTGTAGACATATATATATATATATATATATATATATATATATATATATATATACCTATATGCACACGTCTACATATATACAAACACACACACAAACATATATGTATGTAAATACATGTCCCCTATATTACCACCACAGTGCTGCATGCTATGTCTGAGGGAACAGCACACATAGCAATACACTCAGATATCTACAGCTGTCAGTGTGTGCAATATGGGTGGGTATGTCACATGTGAACCCCTTGTTGAGACCACATTGCCCTTGTCTGTGAAGTATGGAATGGGAATATGGGGAAGTATGGCAGGTATAGTTGCGGAGGTGGTCAGGGTTGGTAGATATAGAGGACAGCCTACAGGGGTGGTATGTGACACATGTGGTAGGTAAACACCCTGGATGGTGTGTGTGGTCTGTGATGTGGACACCCCATGGGCCCCAATATGGACACAATGAGAACAAGCCTCCCACCCACTGCTACTCACAACAGCAGTCCACATCCCAAAGGTGCCTGGCCTGGAGGCTGAGGAGGAGGAGCATGTGGGCCCTGTGAATGTGTACTGGGTGCCTCAAGGTGATGTAGCACATCCCACATGTGTCTGTGGAGCCCATTATGGAACAGACCCTGGACCTGACCTCAGTGGGACAAGATCATGTCTGTGTGTGCCCCTGGGGGGGGCAACATCCCCTGAGTTGGTTCCGCCTGAAGGTATTGCTGGACCAGTAAATGAGGAGGCCCCAAAGTGGGTTACACATGTGATGTGGCCTAGTAACATGAGCAGACGAGTTTGGAGAGGTGGTTCTGCTGGCCAATAGTACATATACATGCTATTGTGTCACTGTTATAGAACATATGTCGGTAGTGATGGTCTACACAATCCCGGAACATGTCCAACAGCATGCATAGATAACCCCAATAACACAGAATGTCAGATGTGCAGCAACCACATAGGAAGCATACCACAGGCATATATGGAATCATAGTGGCCCTGACAATGGCATGCAGGTGAATATTCTGCAACAGGCCAGCAATGATAGTGTCCACACAAGGAACATGGCTACAAACACATTGCACAAAATCTGGTATAATACAATATCTGTCCCACTGGTAGGTATGCTGTAGCCATACCTACTGAGTTGTGTGTACAGTTTGTCATTGCTGATATGGTGGGGGGGTGACAGTGATGTGTATTAAGAACTGTGGTAACCTTGCTGCATGACTTGCTCACACCTGTGTCCATCTTTATGTCTTTCAGGCAAGATGTCCCATGGAAGGCTTCCAGTGTACTCAGCCACTGAGAACGCTCATACAGCACTACCCTGTCTTGTTTGGCCTGGCTACCCATGATCAGCAGGAGCAGACCACCCTGTGGAATGACCTAGTCCACAGGGTCAATGATGTTGGACTGCGCAATCGCAGTTATGAGCAGGTCCAGCATCATTGTTCTGACCTGCTCCTCAATGCCCATCAGCATGCTGCTGCAGACTGGGGGGATCACCTCACCACAGGGTGGGCCATGCCATCCATCCCCCCTAACATGTGTGGAGGAGCTCCTAGCCAGCCTCATGGCACCTGCCCATCCGCATAGCCACCAACTTCTGGACACCTTTGTGGAGGTGGGTGCTACCCACACACTGGCCGAGCAGCAGGTAGGTAAGGCCACAGGGCACATCAGTAGACCACTGTTGCATATACATCTGTATCTTTACAGGTAGATCATGCATATCTGACATGTCATAGATATAGTTTGTTGCTGCATAGTAGTGATAAACAGATGTGCATATGTGGTAGTACTGTGGACATGTACTTTTTATGTATTGTAATGCTGCACCCAACCTGTAGCAATGCCACAGGTGTGGCCACTGACTTTTCATCTCTCACCCACTTATGTAGGTCCCTCCAGTATACCACCAAGGCAGCAGCCAGTAGCTGGTGAGTATGGTTTATGTAGATGCTTGGCAATACACCGAGCATGTAATTGCTATGGTATATTCCATGCACACATCTAACACACCTACCCAGAATGCATGCTGTACATGTGCACGTATTGTTGCTGTTAAATGCACGGCATCACAGTGGTGACCATGATGGGGTATTGGAAGGGTATGTCAGACATCTGCAAGATAGCTTACATCCTGTCATTGTGGAATGTGTCCACAGGGAGTAACATAATGGTGGGAGACATGGCCTACAGTAGGGACATGTTTGGAACAACACCCATATACAGTGCAACACCAGTGTATATACCTGTAGGACAATGGCAACTGTTGGTGAGTTACACTATGGCATAAGGTATTACTGTGGTCCACATTATCAGCTGGGACTAGGCTGTAACATGTGGTGTTCAATGTATGGGACACTGCAAAGTGACACACATGTGTAGGCCTTACTTGTCAAGCATCCACAAAAAGGCTGAAGTGGGGGGGTGTCAGCATGACACACCAGTGCACTGCAGCAGGGATCCTAAGGATGCTAAGAATGGCTATATATATACATAGTCAGGTCCAGGAACTGTGGCAGATATAACCCTACCCCCACAGCAATAGTGACAGCAGTGTGTGAACACCAAGGGATGTGCACGTGAGTAGACCTTGCAATCATGCAGTTTAGGAGGGCATGTGTAAGGTAGATTGAACATACACTGGCAAATACAGATGGCCCACGCTAATATACCCCTGACAGGTGTAGTGACTGCATAACAATAGGTGCAACAAACCATCATGATAAGGGTGTAAGGGTGTGCACACATATGCCCACTTGGAGTGCATGCATCATGGTCAACATACCCACACCTAACACATTCCATAGACAGACACTGCATGTGAAAGTACAGGACATATGTCACATATTGGGCCCAGGTACTGTTAAGATATGCAGTGATGTGGTCCCATGGCAGATCAAGGAAGGGTGCGTCATATCAATAAGGGTGTTTACACCCCCCATAGTCATAATATACTCTTATGGTTGTCAGTGTAATAGTATTGGATTGGTCATACATGGTCCGCTGATGTTGAGAGCTGTAACTCAGATATCAGACATTCACAAATGACATCTGTCCACATATCATCCCAGGTATGTGTTGCTGAAAAACATAGGGGCTGTGAGCATTAAAGCTGACATAACTGACACAGTACAACAAATTCAGCAATGGGTTGTACACCTGTGGGGTGTGGTGCACAGTACATGGTAGGGTACAGAACAGGTGCACAGCAATGCTGTGTACATGGGTGCAGTGGTATCCAGGGGAAGGGGCATCACCTACTAACACAGCACATGCATCACACACACATGTATACTGTTGTTAGCATGGATTGACTATAGCTGCACTGCATGCAGTTGTGTACCATATGTTATGCATGTTGACAGATGGGTAATTGGAGGACTGTGTGTGCTATCATTGTACAACCTCACCTGTATGTGTGTGTGTGTGTGTGTGTGTGTGTGTGTGTGTGTGTGTGTGTGTGTGTGTGTGTGTGTGTGTGCATCTTGGTGGGTAGTTAGTTTGTCTGTAGGGTCACTCTGGTGAAGTGGAGGAAGGTTGATGCATGTAGGATGCGTGTGTGCATGTGTGTGTGTTTGTGTGGGTAGCCATGTTTGCACATGTGTGATTGTGGGGTTGTTCATATAGCAGTACCTCCCTTTGGGATCGTGCAGTACATGGACATGGACTGCCACATTACACACCAGGAATACTTGTCATGTATGTAATCACAGGACAGCTGATAGTATAATAAGGTCTGTAGCATGGAACAGGCATTGAAAGGGAAGGAAAACACCAGGTATACCCTTAATATTGCATTCAGCAGAGAGGTGACCAACAACCCACGTATGCAGTACTACAGATGCATTGGGGAATTACTAGTCAACACCAGGGAGTGTATCCATATATTACAGTTGTCACATGATAGGCTGATTGAGCAGCATATCTGGCATGTACTGAGCAATACATACACATGACACTCCAGTGCATGATATTATGGAGTGAACATATTAGCCCACACATATAGGGGCCATGCTCATAATGTCCGGACATACACATGGTGAACACTGAATGACAGCAGTGAGGCCATCTAAAACCACTACTCACAGGTCAGACAGGTAATGTAGTAACAGGTCTTGTGTTGTGAATACTTGTCTATGTATTTAGAGGACTGATATGTTAATGTCAATGAGTGTATGTTACCAAGTGTGATGAAGGATGGGGAACACATGGAAATACAAGTGGGACTGTCTGTAAAGTCACGGACAGGTAGGTATTACAGTGGTGTGTGTGTGTGTGTGTGTGTGTGTGTGTGTGTGTGTGTGTGTGTGTGTGTGTGTGTGTGTGTGTGTGTGTGTATGTACTGTTATGCAATGCTGTACAGGTTTTAAAGTGTGTTTATTGCTTTCCCCCACAGGTGGCAAGGTGGGACAGGGTCCCTCCTGCATGCAATCTGATGTTGGTGTCCATACAGACAACAAAGATGATGATAGCACTGTTGAGGCACAGGTGGGGTTGTCAGGGGCTGAAACAGCACCATCATGTGACATCCCCTTTTTAGCCACCCCAACCCCACACACAGTTTTAGTGCCTATACATACCTCATCAACAGTGGCCATAGTGGAGGGACAGCTGGCATTTGGTGGCAGTGCACAGGACAGTGTGGTAACTATGCCTACTGTGTCTGGCCACAGCAGGCATAGCCGGATGTTGAGCAGGGCACCACATAGGCAGATGTCCCAGCGTGCCCATGGTAGGGCCGCTGGTCATCATGCCCCTGGCAGATGCTATACAGCTGTTACCAGCAGGTGCATATTTCAGGCTATCATGCTGATGCAGGCACATATGGAACATTACACCAGACAGGGCCTGAAGCTGCAGAGGGCTGCTCTCACATCTGCAAGAGACAATGCCCGTGAACTGGCTGGTGCCATCCATGCATTAACTGAGTTTATGGATAGACAGTCTGGTGAAATGATGGCCCTCTTCGACCGTGGTATGTCCGTGCTTGAATGTGTGGTGGGAGTGCGGCGACAGCCACTTGGATGTAGGCAAGCAACGCCAACAGTTGTCAGTCAATGGACATGCTAGGACACCAAAGGGCTCCCATAGTGGCAGTACCAGCCCCAGCACTGCAGAGGGGGTGCTGTCCACACCACACCACAGCAGGTCATGAGCACATGGTCCTGGCCAGTCCCAGGAGGGACCTGGTTCCAGCGGACATTTGTCATCGTCAGGTGACAGTAGCACATCGAGGCCTGTACCTGAACATGCCCATGGAACCCCTGGTAGGCACAGTCCATGTGTCCATGGCTGGAGGCAGTGAACTCACAACTGGGTATGGCACTGTGGTGACACCATGGCTGTGACATATCTGGGGTACAGATGAACACATATCACAGGTTTGTATAACAGATATTGCCTGTGCCACATGGACAGGTGACCCACTGGGATGTGTATAATCTGCAACCTGATGTAGACCCATCCACATACATGAACACTCTTACGTGGCAACGCTGGGACTAGACCCCTACCTAGGTATGTAGTGATACTGAAGTGTGTGGATTTCATTGCACACACCACACAGCGTTTAGGGTGAGGTGTGTTCCAGGTTACCTGTTACATGCAGAATATCCCCAGACATGTACAGTATGCTAATGAGGGATGTAATGGGTGTATGTGGACAATACATAGTGTGACATACCTTCATATACACATTAACAGACACATAACAGGCAGACACACATCCAGGAGACCTGGGCCTATCACTGCTAACTAACTTGACCATGTGCCCAATGTGTTGCAGGTAGGCTGCACACAGCACATGCATAACTGGCCTGGATTGTGGTATCAGTTACCTGTATGGTTGATGTTGACAGTGGTAACCATAACTTGGTACATGGGACATATACTGGGTGTACCTTGGTGTAATGACAGTGTACACGCACCCACACCCTCAGTGGATATTGTACTCCCTGAAACCCATGATGACACTCTGACATACCCACCATCACACATTGGCCATGACTGCGATACAACCCATTGTAGATCCCAACAGTGGTACTACAGGGATATGCATTGAATGCACATGCCACACGCATAGTAGGGTGTTGCATTGTCATGCCTCAACTATGGGCAGCAAAAGCACTATCTGTACTACTATGTGGCAATGGGTATTGTAATAGGAGTATGTGGCCTCGGAATGCTGTACCCTACAGATATACGGACATGCACACATACACACACTTGCCAGAACACAATAAGTATCCCATGCCTATCAACCCATTTGGACAATACTGTTGTGCTGGTACTGCAAGGCTCATGTAGCCGGTATGGAGAGGAGCTTAACAGGGTACATGTGATATCCCATGCAGCAGCCACAACTGACTATGGCAATGGGTGTTGTGGTGGTTGTGAAGACCCTCATGGAATTCCCAAGCACAGGTGTGCTAACACACAGACACTGCTATACTCAGTCATGCACATGTGCAAATGTGTCAGTACATCACTGCAGGTGGTCATAGCTGTGTACCTAGCTATTGTCCAAGGATGGGTTATGTAGGGGTTGTGTGTACAGTGGTATCCTGACACCTGCCATGTGGCAGCAGGCAATCTATCAACAGACACTACTGTGGTCACCCTCAGGTTGAGAGTGACGTGCATCAGCCAATTCTCCAGGAGCCTCCTGCACATGGCCACTGAGGTGATCAAGTTGACATGTATACAACATGCATTACAACACATGGTTAGTGTCTGTGATGGAGACCTGTACCCAAGCATGTTCTGTTGACTGTGGTAGTGTAGTGGAGGTACCCATGGCATGTGGCGCATACAGGATGTTATCTCCTATATGTGCCAGTTTGTACCTAGCTGGGCAGACATGTCAGTGTCAATCAAGCTTAGGTTGTCTGTACATATCTTAGCTGGATACCTGCCATCTGCACATCTGTACAGGGACTGACAGTCATCAGCTTGGCAAGTAGCTATGCAGTAGGATGAATGTGTTGACAGATAGACATTTGACAACAATATGTATGCCATAACTACATGCCAGAAGCCCTCACTAACATGTGCTGTACAGACGGTAGTCTACAGTTACATTCCGCATGTCAGATTATTACCCAGTAGGGGTTATATACTGTGACACAGCTCACACACCAGGGATACAACAGGGTTCCCTCAGAGTCCAGCTATGCCTGCAGGTGTACCTGTTGTCAGTATGCATTTAGCACTCTACTCTTGCCTGGATAAGCACTGTCAACAGTAGTACCACCATGATACACTACATGCCAGTGTGACAGCATGTATCCTGGGCTACTACCCCTGTATGTAACACATTCACATGGATAACAGTGCTGTACTGGCCTCACATACATCTGTGTCCCACACATGACACTCACACCCCTCACACCCCTTGCTATTGTAATGATAGCACATAGGCACATGTATTGTACATGGCATTACATACACTTATTACAGATGTCATTACCCTGCTATGTTATCAGACTGGGTGGTGTGAACTGGTTACCAGGGCTTAGCAATGCTTAGCAGGTATTAACATTGCTGCAATATAACAGGTAAGCTGATTTGTGCACTGGTAAGCAAAGCCTACACTGTGTAAGCACCCATACCTTAGCACTGCTTAGCTTCCTGAAAACCCATGCAAATGCACTTAAAGCTGCTCAAAACTACCTTAACCACTCTGTATCCGACAGCCCTTGTTCTGCCCAGCAACAAAATGAACAGCCCTTGCAGGTCTTGAACCCAGGACTCTGTACACTATAGTCACAACTTTTAACCACTACACCATGACCACTGTGAAGACAACTGTTGTTTTCCAATATATCTGTCAATACATATATTGATTAGTATTGAACAATTGCCTTTACTTCCACAATTATGTAGTACTTGTTATTAATTATTATGACTGGTGCATCACATATGTCATTTTACCATAATGTATACATAGCAGATACATACAGTGAGATACATCTGGGAGAGTATACATAACCGTGAGGTTTACACATGACAGGAATATGGATATACACGTATAATAGGTTGATATATGTCTACATGTACATACACATGTATATTCATACATATCCCTGTATAGTGCAACATATATATATATGGCCATGTGTACATCTCTTCGTATGTACATATATATTATTTATGTAGATATATATGTAGATATCTATATACGTGCATACATATCTATTCTGATATATCTATTACTGTCAATATATATGTAGATATTCATAAGTATATGTGCATATATATCACTATCTGTATATGTGTAGACATATGTTGCTGTGTATATGCATATGTCTGAGTGTTTATATGTATATATATATATATATATATATATATATATATATATATATGTGTGTACATATACATATCCATCTATGCATGTTGATATGTATATGTGTATACATCTATATAGATATATGGATAATTATATATACATATATGTTCGCCATATGTCCTGAACATGAAGTGGAGGCCTACCTCAGCCCCAATAATCCCAACCTCTTAGTGCAAGGGGATGTCAGGTATGTATTTCAGGTATATATGTAGACTATTAGTACTGCGATAGGGGTTGTCTTCATAGACATGTTATGTGTGTGAGGTCACATCTGCTTTTAACATGTGTGCCACTGGCTACTGACAGACATCCTAAGGACATCATAGTACAGTACCACTGTTATTACAGTAATGATCCTGTGGACTACAGCAGAGATATGGCCAATAAATGAGGACAGCCTGACACATTCTGGTCAGTCCAGAGGTATACACAGAACCCTTTAGTGCAAGACATGTGAACCAAGCCTGACAATGTGGATGTTAACAGCCATGTAGATGGGTATATCACGTAAATACTGGCATACATTTGTCTCCATATGTTATGCATTCACACACCCCTGTCTGTCCTGACACATAATAACCGCTGGTACACAGGTGCCATGGCCACATGCTACCCACTAGTTAGTGACATACATCTGTACAGCATTCCACTGCTTTGTCTGACATACATGACTGTTATGGTGGCCTAGCAGTAGTACATCTGGCAAGTATCTGGACATAGCGTCACACTAGCTAAGTACACTAAGCGCTATGCATGTAACAAAGCACTGTGCAGGCTAAAGGTAGACAGCCACAACACTGGCCTACATTTCTTATGGGGGAATACACATGCACCTGCATATATAGCAGGGTCTACAGGCATATCACAGCACAGAGTAATAGACACCTGTGTGAAAGTGCATAACCACAACCAAAGTGAACACAGCCACAGCCACATATGGTAAGCTAGCATAATATTACAGTATATGAACTATCTCATCAACATCATCCTCATATGTGCCACTCACACACTAACCCTACATATACTGGGCCACTACACAGTGTGGTCCGATGTCTGTCTGTGGTATGGGACTGTGTGTGTTTGGCCCTACAAACATGTAAGCTGATAGGGTAACATACAGTGGAGCAGCATGTTACATCAGATAGAACAGGACTAAGAACAATGACATCTACCACAGTCTGTACACAGGCCAAGGTACATATTCACAATACACACACTGTCGTCAATCACCATAGGTACACAGACCTCAGTACTGTACACACAACCACAGAATGCCCAGTTTATGTCCTCAAATATAACCCCTACTATACATAACATGTGTAGCAGTCTGATATCTCACTGGCTTGTTATCAGATATGTTTGTCTTTTCGGCTTTTCCAGGTTAAGGGTTGCCACAGCGGAACTCCGGTCCGCTAATGATTGGCAGTAGATTTTTATGGTGCCAAGTTGCCAGCCTGACGCCCACCCTTCAGCGAAGGCACGCCCATTCACACATGTCTTTCGGAGGCCACTCGACAACGGGGAGGACATGCAGACTCCACACAGAAGATACTCCAGCCAAGAATGGAACAGGAGAACCTCTTGCTGTGAGGCAACAACACTACTGCTGTACCACCGCAACTTGTTAAATTATGGTGTACAGAACATATGCACCTCTTACTGCATGACATACGTACAATGGTTGACAGAGTTGTGGCTGGAGGCACAAACACAGGGCCAATATTGACATGTTGCTGTGATAACCTCATACAGTTACTGTTGTACCAGGGTTTGTTGCGACATATGTCTTATGAGGGATATGAAGTCAGTAACTCTCATGACTGTCACCATGTACTAACTGCAGTCCTCACACTATGCTTCTGCAGTTCACAGATAGGTGCTCTGTGAGTAACACAAGAAACAAAAGGCACCACACACCACCCAGTCTGCAGATGACCCTACAGATGGGGGTTTCCTCAGAAACATAGCACTGTCATGACAGGTATTAAAACATGTAGACCAGCCATATCCACACACATCCTGTTAAACCAACATTACTCCAAATGAAGAATAGCAACACTTACATTCTGTAGTCATGTCAGGCACATCCCCCCTCCTGTGTGTTGGCCTGTTTCCACAGTGTATGTTGTTAGAGGCGAAACCCCAATCCATCTGTGATGCTGTTTGCCAAACACCAGATCTAGGTCCTGCTCACAGTGACTGAAAAGACCCAACACTAACATGATGTTCCTAGATATTGCAGTGTGTTTCCATGCAATTGGCTATGGGAATATTACCACAGCTGTTCCACATGCAATCAGCTAGAGGAAGGCTGGAATTCATGCAGATGCCATCCAGCTGATCATGAGCAACATTTACAAAACACATGCTGCTGCCTAAGCAAATCAGGTATAGTTATCCACATCCACCAGAGGAAGTGAGAGAGGCAGACAGAGGTAAAGATAAGTCAGGGAGGGGGTGGGAAAGTAAATCCTAGTCTGTAATGCTGATGGATACCAGTGGCTAATTTCTACAGTGAGTGACATTTACACATAATGTGGTTGTAGCCATTTGGCTGTGTGCTGGGTGGGACAGGCCTCATGATGGATGGCTCTTTATCACAGTCACTCTCTTCCACACATCTATGTATGTCTACGTTTGGCATATTATAGTGTGTTGTCCTTGGATATATGTCTGTTTTCCTATCCAATGTGTGTGCAAAGCATGTCTAGTGCATATTGAGGAGTGTATGCACTAACATCTGCAACTGTCAGATATGTATGGTCCACTGTTGTTTGAGACATGGGCTTCACAAGTGTGTGAGCATGCCCAGTATGACCTTTCAGTATGTTGTTGTCCAACATATGACCTTTCAGTATGTTGTTGTCCAACATTGCCTTCATTTCTCTAAGTGTGTGAGCATGCCCAGTACGCCCTTCTATATTGAATGTGTGGATCCATTCCAGGTAGTTTGTATTCCAATGCAGACCTTTGTATTGTACACCTACAGGTAGCAAACTGTTTTAGCAGGGTATCCGTAGATCATTTGGCAATATGGGGTCAAACTGTGCAAGGGATAGTGTGTACTGTAGGTGATTGTGTCTGTGCTGCTTCTGCTACATGGTACTGGTGTTAGCAGAAATATTCAGACACGTGTACTGTTATACACTGTGATGTTTTATGTCCTCAAGTATTGTCATGTGGTCATTCGTGCTCACAGTGATGTCCTGGGGAACAAGGGTGAATGCAGCTGTGTCTGGTACTGGGGGCTAATGCCTACATATTCATGGAAAGTTATGCCATTCTGGAGGGGGAGCTGCAGACACTTGCTTCTGGGTCTGTGTATTCAGTTCAGTACCTTGGTACAGTGCTGGCAGAGGATCCTATACTTGTACATCCATCTACATGATAGTATGACCTTATCTTGCTGTGGCAATACCTCACAGCTGTACAGATTTACACAGGTTACCCAGAGGCAGGGGCCATAAGTTGGGAGATTTCCCCTATTGTGGTTTACAAGCAGGTTTGTAGCCACCCATTTATGTGTCTGCAGCCAGGGATAGTGTGTGCACATGGCTGTGTGTCAGATCTTGCACATTCCATGCTGCCCATGCTCCCAACCCCCCCCCCATTATTCTATCCTCTTCTATACATTATGCATACATTCTCTGACACTTTCCCTAAGGTTATGACCTCATCACAGCTGTGTTTTGGTGTTGGTCCATAGTTCATGCAGTGGAGCATGGTGGACATGTTACTGTGGTTTGTCCACATGGCCTTGCATATGGTTTATGTGGAGTGTGTTATGTTGTTATTTGGGTGTCCATGACATAACATGCATTGGCAGTACATGTGAGACACAGGCCTTTGGCAGAGGCCTGTAGGCCATTTGGTGGTGATGCGGGCCAGCTGTGGTAGGCCACTACATTCTGTCAGTCCTACAGTCCCAGACCGCCATACAGTATATTCCCCTGGGGTATCAGGGTAGGTGTGCTAGGTGTTCATGCCAATACTTTCTATCAGTATTGATCAGGTGGTGTGGATGCTGGCAGGGTACTACCTACAGATAGGGACACACCGGTATGTGACACCTGCACTGCATGCTGCATTCTTTCGCTATTGCCATATACAGGTGGGGGTCATATTGTACCCATTCCCAACAGCAGGGATATGACCAGAGAGGTACCTGTGGGTGGTGTTTGGGTGAGCTGGGTGCATGTGTGCTATGGACACTACTCGTATCTGATGCACAGATATGCATGGGGCATTCCAGTTATGTTGACACATCCAGGCACATCAGCTGTTTCCCAGTACATCAGTCCTACCACCTTTGTGATCTGCAAGTGTTCGGGCAGACGACACCAGTATTCCCTACTACAGGCCCAGATAATGTGATGCATACCTGTATATACAATTCCAAGGATGTGTCCATTTCACAGTTACACATTATATACTGCATATCTGGGGTACTTTCCCCTGTGTACTGCTTGTATGTCTAGCCCAACAGCCATGCCTTGTCAATCTTTCAGATG
Organism: Protopterus annectens; assembly: GCF_019279795.1. Lineage (NCBI taxonomy): Eukaryota > Metazoa > Chordata > Ceratodontiformes > Protopteridae > Protopterus > Protopterus annectens. The sequence continues at coordinate 104,366,840 of NC_056731.1, read as the reverse complement.
GTGACACATATTAACACCATACATTTACAATGGCTTACTGCTAGCATGTGTTATACTGGTGGGAATTGTCTTTGGCACTGCAGTTGTGAGGACTTGGCCACCAGGTCATACCTCAACATGCATACATACTGACCACTCTCACACAATATGAAACACACAACAACCTAACACACACATACCTGCATATTGTACAAATGCTACACTCTATCCTTCTACCTTGGCCACCTCTGGGCATCTGTGCTCCACTGGTATTATACCTACACATACATGTTACTACATTTCTACATAGGCTTGGGGGGGCACACCTGACTATTACTACATGTCTACATAGGACATGGGGGGCACACCTGACTGTTACTACATTTCTAAATAGGATTGGGGGCACACCTGACTGTTACTACATGTCTAAGTAGGGTTGGGGGCACACCTGACTGTTACTATATGTCTACATAGGATTGTAGGGCACACCTGACTGTTACTACATTTCTACATAGGATTGGGGGGCACACCTGACTGTTACTACTGTCTAGATAGGATATGGGGGGCACACCTGACTGTTTCTACATTGCTACACAGGATTGGGGAAGGAGCACACCTGACTGTTACTCCATGTCTACATAGGATATGGAGGGGGCACATCTGACTGTTTCTACATTGCTACACAGGATGGGGGGCACACCTGACACTTGTACACATTTGCTATGACTGTATTGGTATGTCAGGTACTCCATTTCATTCTGTTTTCTAACCTATCATGCTGACTAGAGGCATGTCAGTGTGCTACAGGTCTTATGTTTGATTGACCTAAATATTAGTTTCTGACTTCCTACCCTTCAGAAGTAACATCCCACTGCCTGACCTGATGTAGTCTGTCTGTGTAGGCCTGGGGGGAGGTTACCCATAGGCATCATTCAGTGGCCTCAGCACAGCCTTTGTTTGTGTTTGTCTACACCTGTCCTGCTGGCTGTGACTGTTGTTGGGTATGTGAACCTCCCTAACTGGCATGTGTGTGTCATATGGACACACATGTGGTGCAGCACATTTCATGAAGTGGGTCTTGTCACCATGTGTAGTACTGGCTACTATGGAGACACCCATATTTGTTACAGATCTCATGCTGTCACTATAGGTGTCTACTATCTGCTGGCATCCCATTCAGCCACCCAATTCCCTTGCATGCTCGCATCCATACCATAGATACAGGTAACAACACATAATACTACATTCGGCAATTGGTAAGTTGAGTGACTTACCTTGTGGGTGTGCCAGTATTTAGGGTGGTGCTGAAGGGCTGCTTATGTAGGATGCACATAGTACACTCCCTACACATGGTTGAGCACAGGTAGTGTCATGTTTGGCATCCCTTTTACTGTATGTGTGAGTCAGAGAGAGGTGTCATTCCCTGGGTCCCTCCTGTGTCAGTGTATGTGCTATGCTTTACCTCTTTGCCAAGCCCAGGGCATACTGGGCATGCCTCCTTCTGCCTACTGGGGCAGACTCAAGTTGTTCCTCCTCTGGGTCAATCTGTGCCTGTGCAGGCCTTGGCAATAGTGGGGGGCTATGTGGCCCTGCCCCATGCTGTTCCTGTTGCAGCTGTTTCCACAGGATCATATTGTGTAGCATGGCACATACGATGACAATTTGAGTACATGTAGTTGGTGAGTACTGCAAGACTCCACCGGATGTGTCCACACACCAGAACCATGACTTGAGCATCCCAGACGCATGCTCTATTATAATTCTAGTCTCTGCATGTGCCTCATTATGGAGTTCTTGTTCAGGTGTGTGTGCATTTCTGATGGGTGTCATCAGCCACGGCTCCGGTGCATAACCAGCATCCCTCACTACGTGACCATAAGGGATGTCCCCATTGGCAAATCTCTGGTACAGCTGCGTCAGATGCCAGATGTGGGAATCGTGATAGCTTCCAGGGCAGCCAGCACACACATTCATTATTATGCCCAGGGCATCGCACATGACCTGGCAGTTGATGGAGGGGAAGCCCTTGCGGTTGATGTAGACCCTACCCCGCTCACCGAGTGGTGCTTTGATGCATATGTGTGTGCAGTCTATAGCACTCACTACCTCAGGGTATTCTGCTATTTGGTGGAAGAGATGCATATTGCTGGCCAATGCCTCACGGGTGTTGGGGAAATATATGTGCTCACCGGCATGTGCTGACATGGCATCCAGGAACTGGTGGAGTACCCTGGATGCTGATGCCTGTGAGATCCCCATGATATCCCCAGTTGGACTTTGGAAGGTACCTGTAGCTAGTATTCTTAGGCCTACACATACCTTGGTATCCACTGGGATGGGTTCCCCTCTGTTAATTGTGTGTGTGTGTGAGGTGTGGCTGGCACAGCTCAACAATTTGCTGTAGGAGGTCCCTGTCCACTCTATAGCGCTCCACTATCTCCAGCTCATGAAGCCCCTGGTAGGTTACCCTGCATCTGTACACTCTTCTTCATCTCCTCACTGTGAGTTGGTCAACAGCATTCACATCCTCACCACACTCAGCCTCTTCCACATGTTGTTGTATGATAGCTATTGCAGCCCCTATCATTTTGTTGAATTTGTTTGTTAAAAGTTCCCTGCTTGTATACACTGGTGGCGTAGAGTATGTGGGAAAAAACAGCGGGAAAGGTGTTTGCATAGTTTATAGTAGTGTTCTAGGCTGGGCTGGTCTGCTGTCTGTGTAATTGGCTGATTCTGATACATTTCACCTGGCAGCTATGCTAGTTCTCCTAGATTACCTTCCTACTGCTATTTTCCCTTCCCATTGCCTTCCTGTTTAAGCCTGTTTAAGCAAACACAGTGCTCAAATGTGCACAGAATTGTGATTTCCTGGTTTACTTTTTTTTCCTTTAAAACCCAGTGCATGGTGTGCACACCCACCTAGGCAATGTAAAGAGTGCTAGGCAGCCTCAGACACACCCCCTTGCTTAGCTCTGCTAAGCTAAGGGCAAATCTGAGCAACAGGGCTCCAGTCCGCTTACAGTATGCCTGACACACACCCCCCCCATGATGTCAGCTAACTCCTAGGCTTGCACCAAGCTATTCCTGCTCTTACACTGTTGGGTGCTGACTAGCATGTAGGGAATATCTGGGATTCAGTATCATTCCCCTCATTTGCATAGGATTGCCTGCTGATGCATAGTTACATATCCCACACTGAGCCTCCCCCCTTACCAACCACTATTCACTGGCCATGTTGTCTTCTGCATGCCATTGAATATAATGGCAAAATAGCAATTTTGGTTAGAATGCTTATTTTATTTTTTTTCATATATTTTGCCTGATCCATTTGCACGCTGTTGCCTACGTTTAAACAACAGAGATTGGCTAAAAAAAAAAAGTTCATTTTTTTATTTTTGCAACTGTTTTCAATGACAATGGCCTTATATTTGGCCATGGGCATGCTTTCTACATAATATCCACCCTTTATTTGGAGCTGTCATGGCTCCATTTTGCAGTTTGCAGAAATGTACTCTGTTACTGGCGGAGTACATTTCTGCAGATGGCACTAGTTCTGCATGGCCAGCTTCCAGCTTCCTGGATTGCAAATTCACTTCATTTTCATCGATTTCTCCTGCAAATGGGGTAATTTACATCTAGGGGCTGAGTCCATGCGGGACTAGTGCAGGAGCACCCATGCACGTCCCTACAACTTATTCCTGGCAAGGCAGACATATTGCCTGCTGGAGCTCCTGCACTACTCCTGCACACCATCCAGGGCTTGCTGAATCCGGGGATAAGTCTATCTGCCACGAACTTTCACAGCATTCTAGCAAAGTTTTAAAATCACCACAAAAAGCACCAGATCCAAAAGTCTCAAGCACAAAAAAAGAAAACTTTTTAAAATCATGACAACCCCTAGTGTGCCTTGACAAAGCATTAGAATGATCATTCTTTTTAATAGCCAAGGCACGTTCATAAATCCTTTTATTTAAAGGTCTAATGGTCTTTGCTATATAAAACCTATCACAGAAAGTGCAAAGTGTGGTGTAAACCACATTTTTAGTATTACAATCAAATCTATCCTTGGCCCATATCACTCTGTTGCAATGTTTAAATTACACAGATTTAGAGTTAGTAATGAATCTACACTTGATTAAAAATGAAGAAAAAAAAAACAAACTGAGTAACAAAAAAAGTGGTAGGCTGTCCACTTAAATAAAAGGAATATTTATTAGCGCTTTCGTTTGACAAAATATTCAAACTTCATCAGATGCAAGTTTAAAAATGGTGAAAAAATTTTTAAATAGTATTTTTAATATTGACATCACTTCCTGTATCCAAAATTAAAGGTAAATGGTACAATTATGTCACAATTGTGTATATTTTAAACTTCTATGTCAGAATTGATTCATCTATCTAAAGCCTTTAAGTTTAATAAACATTTTACATTACAACTATCGTTGAGACCAGGGAAATTAAATGAACTTAGGCGTAGTTGCCACAAAAGTTCTTTTTCTTCTAATATTAAAGACCATGGGCCAATTCTCTTATCAGGGACTACTTGTTCCAAAATGGAAAAGAAAAACGAATGGTTCGTGTTCTCCACTATGTGTCTTGTTAGGGCATTGTTAAGATTATTTTTACGAATATTATAAATATGCTCATCAATGCGTTGTTTCAATGGTCTCTCCATTTTTCCTACATAGAATCATACGCATTTGTCACATGAGGCTAAGTAAACCACCCCTTTTCTTTCACAGTTATATTTGTCAAATGTGTGGAATTGTTGTCCTACTATGTTTACACTTTTGCCCACTTTTATATATTTGCAAAAGTTGCATCTCCCACATTTAAACATGCCAGGATTACTAACTAACTTTGGGGGTGGTCTCTCTAACAGAGCCTTCAAGTTAAACCCTCTCCTAAAAATAAAAACGGGCCTGTCACCTAATTTGTTACGTATTGTAAGGTCAGTCGATATTAAAGTCCAATTTTTAATCAAAACACTCTTTATAAAACCAAAAGTGTTAGAAAAGGTTGTAATAAAGGAAGTACTTTGTTCCAGGGTTGAATTCAGGTTATTTTTAGTGTTTTGAGTGTTATAAATCAAATCCTGAGATGTTGGAACAAAAGAATTGGGTGAAAAATTAATTTGCCCACTACTTCCATCTAAAATGGGTTTGAAATTACCTCTTCTCCTTTTGTTAGTTACTTCCGAGATTAAATTATCTATTAATTACAAAGGATATGATCTTTTTAAGAACATGTCCTTTAGTTTGTTTACCTCTGTCAGAAAGGAAGAAAACAAAGATGACATTCTAGCCGCTCGAACAAATTGTCCCTTTATGACTGCCTTCTTCTAGTGAAAAGGGTGGGAACTGTCAAAGTGTAGGAAGCTGTTGGAATAAGTAGGCTTCCTATACATGCTGGCTAAATATCTTCTATTAATTTGATCATTAACAAGAAAAACATCCAAAAAGGTGATATTAAACTTATTAAATTCATAGGTAAATTTCAAAAATTTGGTCATGGAAGATAAATGTTCTACAAAGGTCCCTGCCATTGTTTCGTTACCATCAATTAAGATAAAAATATCATCTAAATAATGTATATACCATTTGACATGTGTTTTAAATAAACTGTCCTCAAATAGAAATTTCCTTTCCCAAAAACATAAAGCACTGTTAGCAAAACTTCCTCCACATGGGGAACCCATGGCCACACCTGAACTTTGCTTGTAAAAAGTGTCTTTAAATAGAAAAAAATTGTTATGTAAAACAATTTCCAAAAGTATCATTGTTAAGTGAATATCATTACTATTGGCTCCCTTGCTGGTTACAAAATCCCTTATCCATTCTAATCCCAAATCTTGGGGGATGACAGTGTATAGATCCCTAATATCTATAGTAAGGAAGTGTAGGGATTCATCATAAACCATAAGGTTAAGTTGTTCTAAAAAATGCCATGAATCACGACAAATTTGTGATTCAGTTTTTAAATGTGTCTTCAGTTTTTCATCCACAAATTTTGCACAAGCAAAGGTGATAGAACCTCGTCTGCTAACGATTGGACATAAAGGAAGGTTTTTAATGCTTTTATGTATTTTGGGAAGTGCAAAAAAAGATGGTATTTTTGGGGCTGGCATACACAAATAATTGAGGCCATCTAAAGAAATGGTCCCTTTAATGAATAAGTCATTGAGTATAGACTTAATTTGTCGAAAGGCACCATTAATCTTGCTTAGAGATACCTCAGTATAAGTGTCAACTTCTAACAATGTCCTGACTCTTTCAACATAATGAGTTTCTTCCATGAAAACTAAACCCCCTCCTTTGTCTGGTTTAAGAATGCGGATGTGATGTGCTCTCAAATTATCCAATAATGATCTCACATTTTGTGTAATATTATTCTTTGTATTGAATGAACCTTTAAATGGTGTGTTGAATATATGTCTTAAATCTAATTCACAAATGTTTTCGTATAATCCTAAGATGGGGTGTAATGGGGGGTTGAAGAGACTAGATATCTTAGGTTCATTGTTGTTAACAAAACAACTGTTCCCAAAAGTATGCCTTAGATTTACTTTACGTAAATATAATTTAAAATCTGTAAGAGTTCTTGCTAAATCAGCTTGCTTACTTGGAACAAATGTTAAACCTTTTGCAAGGAGGTTGACTAATTCCTGTGTAACAGGATAGTTAGAAAAATTGTAAACTTTAAAGTCATTGGTGGAATTTGTTATAATTTCAATGTCAGTTTCAATGATAGATGTTAAAGAACTAGACTGTTTTGTCATCTCCGCCTGCGATTCTGACCTTTCTGTCGAAAGTTCCGTCATTGTCGTCCTTCCACCATATTCTGTTTGTTCTGCCTTGCCTGATGAAAATCCTGAGAAGTGGAAAAATTGGATGAATTTTGTTTCTCCTTAATTCTTTCACTTCTTCTAGGAGATGCAACTTGTGATGTCGAGGTGCCCTGGATGAATGAAATCCATCCTGATTGTTAGAAGTTTCAGGTTCCATTAAGTTGGTAAAAGTATTATTGTGAAAAGATGGTGGTGACGGATATGCAATACCTCTCTCATAATCAGTTTTGTCACGAGCTAGTTTTTTTATTTTAGTTTCCTGCAGTTTTGATAAACTGTGGTCTATGCTGGTGAAAATCCGACCAAAATCATACTTGTATCGCAAAAAATCAGGGTCAGATTTTATAGCAGTGTCCAAAGAGTCCAACTCTTTAGTTAGAGAATCAATCTGATTTTGGTAATTCTTTATCAATAGTTCTAAAAATTGGCATCCGTGTTGGTTAAATAAAAGTAAAAGTTCACAGTGGAAGGAAGAATTTCTAACTAGGCCTGTGGAATACCTCCACTGCCACAGTCCCTTAGGGATTTGTTTCCTGTTAAGATATTCATTCAAATATACTACTTTTAATTGTAGTTTTTTACATTTGAATAACTTAGCGTCAAATGATTTTAACAATTCCACAATATTATTGAGAGAAGGAACAGTACCTGTTTCATTGTTTTCCATAGTGCCAAGGTTCCCAGAATTGTTATTTGAAGTTAAAACAAAAGTTTTTTGTAGTATATCCTTTAACGAGGGCAAATGCAAGTTAGCGTTGGAATTCTGCAAAGCCGCCTCAACAAGTTGTCTCTCATGCGTATTCTGTGTATTAAAATTGATGTTAGTAGAATTCAAAACTGCACCACGAAAAAAATGTAGGTTGTTGAGGTGCATGAGTCCCTGGATTTATTTCTGTGGGTACGTTGCTAGTGGTTACATAGTTATTAGTGGTTGTAAGCTTCAACCCTTCTAAGGAAGAACCCGCTCATTGTGAAAGTGGGGTATTGGCCAAAACACAAACCCCCACATCTGAAGCTGGAAGTGGTGTGAAAGCCAGTCCATTTCCAAGTAATGCTGGACTGCTAGATGTATTAGATGGACCGGGACTCCTGGAATGAAGGTGACGTAAATCCTTTGCTAGAATATCAATCCGGTCTGATAAACATTTGATAAGTTGGGTTAACATCCCCAAACTTATCTCTCCATTTTCCTGGGATGTTGGTGAAACAAATAATGGTTGTGAAGTGGGAATAGCCTCCTCCGCACCTCAACAACCTACATTTTTTCATGGTGCAGTTTCGAATTCTACTAAGATCAATTTTAATACACAGAATACATATGAGAGACAACTCGTTGAGGTGGCTTTGCCAAATTCCAATGCTAACTTGCATTTGCATCCTTAAAGGATATACTACAAAAAACTTTTGTTTTAACTTCAAATAACAATTCTGGGAACCTTAGCACTATGGAAAACAATGAAACAGGCACTGTTCCATCTCTCAATAATATTGTGGAATTGTTAAAATCATTTGACGCTAAGTTATTCAAATGTATAAAACTACAATTAGAAGTAGTATATTTGAATGAATGTCTTAACAGGAAACAAATCCCTAAGGGACTGAGGCAGTGGACGTATCCCACAGGCCTAGTTAGAAATTCTTCCTTCCACTGTAAACTTTTACTTTTATTTGACCAACAGGGATGCCAATTTTTAGAACTATTGATAAAGAATTACCAAAATCAGATTGATTCTCTAACTAAAGAGTTGGACTCTTTGGACACTGCTATAAAATCCGACCCTGAATTTTTGCGATACAAGTATGATTTTGGTCGGATTTTCACCAGCATAGACCACAGTTTATCAAAACTGCAGGAAACTAAAATAAAAAAACTAGCTCGTGACAAAACTGATTATGAGAGAGGTATTGCATATCCGTCACCACCATCTTTTCACAATAATAATTTTACCAAATTAAGGGAACCTGAAACTTCTAACAATCAGGACAGATTTCATTCATCTATTGATACCCAGGGCACCTCAACATCACAAGTTGCATCTCCTAGAAGAAGTGAAAGAATTAAGGAGAAACAAAATTCATCCAATTCTTCCACTTCTCAGGAGTTTCATCAGGCAAGTCAGAACAAACAGAATATGGGGGGGAGGATGACAACGACGTAACTTTTGACAGAAAGGTCAGAATCGCAGGCGGAGATGACAAAACAGTCTACTTCTTTAACATCTATCATTGAAACTGACATTGAAATTATAACGAATCCCACCAATGATTTTAAAGTTTACAATTTTTCTAACTATCCTGTTACACAGGAATTAGTCAACCTCCTTGCAAAAGGTTTAACATTTGTTCCAAGTAAGCAAGCTGGTTTAGCAAGTACTGTTATGGATTTTAAATTATATTTACGTAAACTAAATCTAAGGCTTACTTTTGGGAACAGTTGTTTTGTTAACAACAATGAACCTAAGATATCTAGTCTCTACAACCCCTCATTACACCCCATCTTAGGATTATACAAAAACATTTGTGAATTAGATTTAAGACATATATTCAACACACAATTTAAAGGTTCATTCAATACAAAGAATAATATTACACAAAATGAGAGATCATTATTGGATAATTTGAGAGCACATCACATCTGCGTTCTCAAACCAGACAAAGGAGGGGGTTTAGTTTTCATGGAAGAAACTCATTATGTTGAAAGAGTCAGGACACTGTCAGAAGTTGACACTTACACTGAGGTATCTCTAAACGACATTAATGGAGCCTTTCGACAAATTAAGTCTACACTCAATGACTTATTCATTGAAGGGACCATTTCTTTAGATGTCCTCAATTATTTGTGTAAGCCAGCCACAAAAATACCATCTTTTTTTGCACTTCCCAAAATACATAAAAGCATTAAAAACCCTCCTTTATGTCCAATCGTTAGCGAACGAGGTTCCATCACCTTTGCTTTTGCAAAATTTGTGGATGAAAAACTGAAGACACATTTAAACACTGAATCACAAATTTGTCGTGATTCATGGCATTTTTTAGAACAACTTAACCTTATGGTTTATGATGAATCCCTACACTTCCTTACTATAGATATTAGGGATCTATACACTGTCATCCCCCAAGATTTGGGATTAGAATGGATAGGGAATTTGTAACCAGCAAGGGAGCCAATACTAATGACATTCACTTAACAATGACACTTTTGGAAATTGTTTTACATAACAATTTTTTTCTATTTAAAGACACTTTTTACAAGCAAAGTTCAGGTGTGGCCATGGGTTCCCCATGTGGAGGAAGTTTTGCTAACAGTGTTTTATGTTTTTGGGAAAGGAATTTTCTATTTGAGGACAGTTTATTTAAAACACATGTCAAAGGGTATACATGTTATTTAGATGATATCTTTATCTTATTTGATGGTAACAAAACAATGGCAGGGACCTTTGTAGAACACTTATCTTCCATGACCGAATTTTTGAAATTTACCTATGAATTTAATAAGTTTAACATCACCTTTTTGGATGTTTTTCTTGTTAATGATCAAATTAATAGAAGATATTTAGCCAGCGTGTATAGGAAGCCTACTTATTCCAACAGCTTCCTACACTTTGACAGTTCCCACCCTTTTCACTAGAAGAAGGCAGTCATAAAGGGACAATTTGTTAGAGCGGCTAGAATGTCATCTTTGTTTTCTTCCTTTTCGACAGAGGTAAACAAACTAAAGGACAAGTTCTTAAAAGGATCATATCCTTTGTAATTAATAGATAATTTAATCTTGGAAGTAACTAACAAAAGGAGAAGAGGTGATTTCAAACCCATTTTAGATGGAAGTAGTGGGCAAATTAATTTTTCACCCAATTCTTTGGTTCCAACATCTCAGGATTTGATTTATAACACTCAAAACACTAAAAATAACCTGAATTCAACCCTGGAACAAAGTACTTCCTTTATTACAACCTTTTCTAACACTTTTGGTTTTATAAAGAGTGTTTTGATTAAAATTGGACTTTAATATCGACTGACCTTACAATACGTAACAAATTATGTGACAGGCCCACTTTTATTTTTAGGAGAGGGTTTAACTTGAAGACTCTGTTAGAGAGACCACCCCCAAAGTTAGTTAGTAATCCTGGCATGTTTAAATGTGGGAGATGCAACTTTTGCAAATATATAAAAGTGGGCAAAAGTGTAAACATAGTAGGACAACAATTCCACACATTTGACAAATATAACTGTGAAAGAAAAGGGGTGGTTTACTTAGCCTCATGTGACAAATGCATATGTTTCTATGTAGGAAAAAGTGAGAGACCATTGAAACAACGCATTTATGAACATATTTATAATATTCGTAAAAATAATCTTAACAATGCCCTAACAAGACACATAGTGGAGAACACGAACCATTCGTTTCTGTTTTCCATTTTGGAACAAGTAGTCCCTGATAAGAGAGGCGGCCCATGGTCTTTAATATTAGAAGAAAAAGAACTTCTGTGGCAACTGCGCCTAAGTTCATTTAATTTCCCTGGTCTCAATGATAGTTGTAATGTAAAATGTTTATTAAACTTAAAGGCTTTAGATAGATGAATCAATTCTGACATAGAAATTTAAAATATACACAATTGTGACATAATTATACCATTTACCTTTAATTTTGGATACAGAAAGTGATGTCAATATTACAAATACTATTTAAAAACTTTTTCACCATTTTTAAACTTGTATCTGATGAAGTTTTAATATTTTGTCAAACTAAAGTGCTAATAAATATTCCTATTATTTAAGTGGACAGCCTACCACATTTTTTTGTTACTCATTAAATCTACACTGCTTACAATGTCCGTAGGAAAAAGTACCAAACCCAGTTGAAGTGTCTTGAAAACACTGACAACTTTCTTCTTCAAGAAAATACTTAATATTAATTAATTTCTTTATAATTCTTTTATAATTTAATATCTAAAGTAATGTTATTAATTAAAATCATAAAAATATTGTAAAAACTCATCAAATATGTTCAACCACAATGGATTAAAAAGCATAAATGTAAGTGTAAATATAAGTCAAGATTAAAGTCAAAATAGGCTGGAGTAGGTCAACCCTGGAACATGGAAATCCAAAGGAAGTTTTTGAAGAGCTAAGGGGGCAAAGAATATGTAGAAAAATGGTAGTAAATTTACTAACCTGTGGTAAAACATCCATTTTATAATCTATCTTATCATTTAGAAGCTCTTAACGTTAATGCACTGTTAATTGAAATGGCATAATTTAGCCCAGGACTCTCACTAGCATTTAAGCACAACTGCCACAATAATTCTTTGTAATCAAAGTGCTCCAAGGGCCACCTCTTGGAGTCTAGGGCATTTGTTCTAACACAAAAAGTAAAATGTTATGCCTTCTCCACATGTTGCTCCATGTCTGTACAATGCATTAGCTTCATTGCAATGCTTTACATCATAAAATGTTCATATATTCTCTTACAAAGGAAATGTTCAGTCTTCCCCATGTAAAAACAAAAACAAGCATCACAAATAGCTAAATAAATAATACCAGTGGTACTACAATTGAAACTGTGATGGAAACAAAATATATAACCAGTACTGGGTAAACTGTCACCCTCACCCTTGTAAATAAAAGTACATTGTTTGCAAGCACCACATCTTCTGGTACCCCTGAAACCCCCCATGAATATTACTATTGTGTGTTATAATCCTCTCAATTTTCTGTTTATATTACTACACCTCTCAAAAATAAAACCAGTGACATACCCACCAAGTCTTTCATTACAGGGTTACCCACTATCATCTTCCAGTTAGATTTAACAAGATTCAAAATTATATTGCTTTCCTGGGAGTATTTAAACACCAGATTCCTGGTGAAGCTATTCTCATTGTTATTAACATTCTTATTTGAATTTGGTCAAGATGAAATCTTGGGCATCCCATGGTCTAAAATGGGGAGGAATTTAAAACCCCTTCTGGTCATAACTTCCTAATAGATTTCCTCAAGCAAAGAATCTGGGTAGCCTCTTTCTCAAAACATTGCTTTCAAGGTCTCAAGTTCAACCATTAAATCAACATAATCTGAAATAATTCTGGCAAGCCTTACTATTTGTCCATTGACTATAAACCATGTTTTTGTTTGTAGGGGTAACACATTTGAAAATACAAATAGCTATAGAAATGTGTGCGCTTCCTATGCAACCTAGATTTGAACTTCCTCAGGAAGTAATCATTTTCCAAGAGGATGTCAAGGTAATTAATCTTGTCTAAAGAGAAATTGCAAGTGAAGCACAAAAACGTAGTGGCGTTGTTCAAGTAATTTATAAATCCCTTCAAATGAACCTTGCTGCCTTTTCATATGATAAAAATATTATCCAAATATCTGAAACAGGCTGCAAGGTTGTCAGTATATGTAGAGGTCAAAACATATCTGTGTTCCCTAACACATATAATGATATCAGCATAGAGGGGAGCACAATGGGCTTCCACTGCTACACCTAATGTCTGTACCATTTAAGAGTTTTACCAATTATCTTATCAATTAACCTATTAATTAACTATATTTTGAATTTATTGTCCATTAATTATTTGATGTTTGCAGCCTTCTATCATTTAAAAGGGGTGGTTGTGTAACTAGATGACAGCTCTGAAGAACCCCCTCTTCTTGGGATGAAAGTGATTAACTTTTTATTGTGTGTTATTAAAGATTGTTAATTTTCTGCTGTTTTTTGGAGTGTTCTTGGGCTGGTTGCTGGCCAAGTGGTGTTCTAGGTATTAATGTTGTAAAATATTTAATAAAGGTCCAGCTAAAAACATATATATGGCTCCTTGAAAAACAGCACTTGAAATAACAAGCTAGATAAAAGGAATATTTGTGGCAAAAATGCTATTTCTCAAACAAATCATAGTTAATTTTAAAGAACTATTTATGAATCATAAAATTAATGAGTTCATAACAAAATAACCACAAAGAACCAATAAACTATTTGCATACTTCTGCCACAAGGAAGGAGCAAGTGCCCTTAATTTAGCAGTGGTCACCCTTTCTGTAAAATCAACTAACTTGATGCCAGTGATCAAATACCACTATGAAGAAGGATCTGGCTCCTTAGGAAAGGCTTTATTCTCACAACCTAACTTATTTACTCCATTATCATGTGCACACCTTCAGAAAGCAACATTTTTGCATATGCTACTGGCACTAAATGCTCACAAGCAAATTTTGCTTCATTGAAACTGACCCATGAACCCACAAATTTAGATTAATGCAAAAGTAATAATTTTTAATGTTTAAACTATTAATTCAGCTGATATCCCCTAACAAATAATAAAAATAATAAATCTATTGGCTTCCAAATCACCAAAACATAAGTCCCAAAACAGGCTGAAATAAAATCACATACACTTAGTTAATGCACTCAATCTAAATATTTTCTGGCACACACTAGTTTAGGGAAAAGAGAACTCAATTATGTAAAATATGACCATTTAAAACATTATATTCTTTTGAAAACAGTGTAAGAAGGAAAGGGCCAACAGAAAATCACTTTCCATAACCAACCACATATTGTCTTTCAACTACAAGCAAAGATAATGACAACTCTTGTCCCCAATTAAATACAGACTGGCAGCATATGAATTTCCACAACACAGTTAGTTTTTTGACAGCAGCTGTACATGTAATAAGCAATGGCCTCTAACGGTAAATCTGTAGATTTCTATGCTATACATGTTTATCTGTAGATTTCCATGCTGTAGATATTAATAAAGTTTAATTTCTACTAAACAGTGACATACAAAGTCAACATCAGTCTTGTTTCCACATGCTAAATGTTTCTAACGACCCACAGTACAGGGAAATCACTATGTTCTGGTCTCATTTAGACATTGGCTCTCCAGTATTCAAGTTTGTTTATAAAAATAATAAAACTAAACAAAATAATGTGATATCACATAACTTTTATTTAGCACTTTTGTGCACACATTTTCATAGGACTTCATTTGCGTTCTATTTACTCCATTTATACCACAAGCCCATTCAAACCCACCGATTAAAATATAAATGAGAAACAACACACCTCTGTCTCAAAACATATCTGCTTTCAGTTCAAGAACAGGTGCAACAGAAAACATTGTTATTCGGGTCAGGTGCTGTTCCTGAGTTCAACCTTAGTATGTAGAGTAGTACCAAACATGTAAGAGAAACAAGATCCAAAGGTGTACTCATAGGAGCTTAGTGCTTCATCCAAAGTTAGTTAATTAAAGTCGATTATCTTTTGGCAGATATCAACATCGGCACTAATTCAAGAATTGCAGTCTTTCTTTAGAATAGAGGAAATAACTCCAGTTATCTTCTGCCTTGAAACTATCATTTGCTGTTTACCTCGAGTTTGTTTCATTCAGCTTGTGGTTGTATTAACTGTTCCACCATGGAGTCTTGTGGTTGCTGGGTTTAATACTTTTGAATAATTCCTGGGTAGAGCAGTCTAAATTTAAGTCCCTTTACTGTACATCTTCTGATTGCTGGGATGCAAAACATTTCTTTTCTTCTTAGTTGATGATGAAAGCTCTTGATCTACAAGTATTCTCACATCTTGCTATTTTAACTGCTTCCCCACTTCCACAGAGAAGAAATAACTTTCACTCTTCAAAAATGTCTTAAAATGGAGCAATACTGTCCTTGAGTTTAACCTGTTGCCGTGTCTTACTAGGGAATGATGAGACTTGACGAGTCTGTTGCAGCTTAAGGTTTTGTTCTGATCTATCCTGCCATTGTCAGAGCAACAGTTAGACAAAACCCACGCAGTCTCTGTCTTTGGCTACTTCTGATATAGTATTATATGTCAAGCTTTTTCTTCTTGCCTAATCTTCATGGCCTGCTACAAGATCTCTGACAAGGTTACATCTTTCCTCAGAACCCTTGAGCCATGCTTTCAGGTGCAGGAGTTCACTTAAAAGGGACTGGATGGCATCAATATGACCACTTAAAGTCTGGTCCACCTACTGGAGTCACTTGTTGTTTGAACCTATATACTTCTCGAAGTTAGAGTTCATGGACTCTAGCTCTGGTGGGTATTCTTAAGGGAAAAGTTCCCTCTATAGGTTGTTTTTGTCTGAACCCACCATCACCGTTCATGAGTCATTGTAGCCTTATCTCTTTCAGTATCTGAGAGATGTTCAGCTTTAGTCGTACAGAAAACTCTACTTTGTTTGTTTTTAGGCATGTGAGTATCTCTTCAGTATTTAACTTTTATCTCCTGACATTTTAAGTATACAGAAGCTTCTTTCTGGCAGAGCACATTGAATTTCATCAGAACTTGTCCACTATCATTCCAGAAGTCCTGCGTTTCTCTTTATATGTATAACATTGCTTCCACGTACTTGCCATTATGTATTGCTGGGCATATGATTCTTATGTGTGTGTTAGTAAGCTGGTCATTCTGGCTTTAATATTGCTTGTTTGTTTATTTCACCTTGTTGTTATGATGTATTTGACTTCTAACAAAGATTTTAGTTCTTAATCAGTTGTGTACTGTACATTTTGTTTTACTCTAAATAATGCTGTGTTTCTTGGGAGCTTTCCTCCCTGGCCTACACTGTTAATGGGTTGCTCTTCTTTTGGCATTCATGTCAACAAACAGTAAGTAAATAAGTACATACATTTAAACTGAGCTACTATGTGAAAGGTGGCCTTTGTACCATCTGAACAATGATGAACCTTTTTAGTCCTTATTGCTATGAGAGTAAAGGCACCTTTACCAATTTCTGAACTAAGAAGTTCCCAGGCATCACTGCCAAAGTTTATTTTATTCACTGATTGTTCTCATTTAGTTATAAAAATGCAAGAGGATGACACCTGACCTCTAGTGGCAGGTATTCACATTGATTTTGACTTTAAGTTTTCACTTTATTTTTGTTTTTAAATTGCTACATCACATAACTAGTACTGACTCCTTCTGTCTTTGGGCAAATATAAGCATTTGACTGTTTACATATGGATATTTGCCTGCTGCAGATAGTTTTCATCACTTTCACTCAGCACTATTATCCTAGGTGTTCTGTACTGTGACCTTTGGTCTTGCCCTACTATACCCTGACATTCTTCCTGATAATTATGTTTGTGCTTTGCTGGGGTTCCTGTTAGACTGATGGATGCAGTTACAGAGATTGTGTCAGCTGTGCAATCCTCTAATCTGGACTCTCCTTTGATAGACATTCTGCAGGCATGTGACAGCATCAGATTGTATTCTTTGATCAGGTGTTCCATAACAGCTTGGGATTTTACCCTAGCTTCACAACTATTGGAGGGGGGCTATTTATCTCCATATAAGTGACCGCACTGGCAGGACTGAATGGATTGTACAGCAGACCATTGGCAAAGCCTGTTCTCTAAAGCTCTACTTTGGATTTATAACTAGATTTTGAAAAGTGAGGATCTCCCATGTTTTATTTAGTCTTCTGCATGAGTCATTAGTGTTTTGGTACTCAGTTTTAGATGATACTGTTGACTGATGACCATAGAGTATTCTATTGAATTTCCAATAGCTTTCATAGATTTGAAGGTCATGTAATCATCAAAACTCTATTTTATACTGAAACTGCAAAAATAAATACATATCTATTACCACTTTACTGTTATGTTGGTTTATTCAGCCTTTTAGTTTGTTTTATACAGAAATATATACAGAGACAATTGTGTGATTGCCTACAACAATTTAATCTCCTGGATTCACTATGCCCTTCACGGCATACAGGATCAGTGCAGGAGCTCTAGCAGGCAATATGTCTGCCGTGCGATCCAAGAACAGCCTGCAGGGGCGTGCATGAGAGCTCCTTCACTAATCCTGCACAGACTAAGCCCTTGTATGCAAATCACCCCATTTGCAGGTGAAATCCATGCAAATGAGGTGATCTTGCAATCCAGGAAGCTTGCAACCGTCCGTGCAGGACTAGTGCAATCAGCAGAAATGTACTCGGTTAGTAACTGAGTACATTTCTGCAAAATCAAAAACGGAGCTGTGACAGCCCCAAATAAAGGTTGCATATCACTGTGGAAGCATGCCAATGGCCAAGTATAAGTCCATTGGCATTGCAAACAAATCTAAAAATAAAAAGATCAACTTTTTTTTTTTTATCGCCGATGGTGTTTAAGCATAGGGCAGTGGCGCGCAAACGGGATTGGGGGGGGTAATAAAATAAACCTAAAAGACGCATTCTAACTAAAATCAGTATTCTGCCATGCACGTCAGTGGCAGGCAGAAGACAATCTGTCCAGTGTGTAGTGGTTGCTAAGGGGGGAGGCTCAGTGTGAGGCATGTAACTATGCATCAGCAGGCAATCCTATGCAAATGAGGGGAAGGATAGTGAATCCCAGTTTTCCCCAGCATGTGGGTCAGGTCTCAACAGTGTAAGAGTAGGAATAGTCGGGTGCAAGCCTAGGAGTTAGGAGACATCATGGGGGGGGGGGGTGTGCCAGGCATACTGTAAGTGGATTGGAGTCCTGTAGCCCAGGTCTGCTCCTAGCTTAGCAGAGCTTAGCTAGGGAGTGTGTCTAAACCTGCATAAGCACTCTTTACAAAGCCTATACAGGTGTGCGCGCCGTGCACCGGGATTTATAGGAAGAAAAAGAGATGAAACCTGGAAATAGCAGCAGTGTGCATATTTGAACACTCTGTTTGCATGACAGGTGTAGACAAACACAAACAAAGGCTGTGCTATGGCCTCAGAATGAGGCCTATGGGTAACCTTCCCCCCAGGCCTACAAAGTGGGATGTCAGTTCTGAAGGCTAGGAAGTCAGTAACTAACATATAGATAAGTAAAAGCTAAGATCTGTAGTACACTGGTATGCCTCTAGCCAGCATGATAGGTAAGACTACAGACTGAAATGGAGTACCCGACATACCAGTACAGTCCTAGCAAATGTGTACAAGTGTCAGATGTGTTCCCCCCATCCTACATAGAAATAAAGTAACAGTCAGGTGTGCCCCCCCAATCCTGTGTAGAAATGTAGAAATAGTCAGCTGTGCCCCCCCATCCCATGCAGAAATGTAGTAACAGTCCATGTCAAATGATAGACAGAGACCCTGCAGGGACAGCATGCTACCTCTAGGTGTACAACTGTGTACTGCCATAGTGTGACAAAAATAGTTAGGTAGGAGTTCAATTCCCAGACATGGAAATTATTTGTGCGTTTGTGTGTGTGTCTGTCTGTTTGTGTTGAGAGCAATGCTTTTTAGGGTAGTCACACTCCCTACAATTCAAATGCTCACCATTTGCAAGGCTGCTGATGTCATCCACCTAACAATACACCTCTGGGAAGCTGTAACCCAGTAATCTCCATAGCGCGTCCTGTAACTGCGTACCACTGTAGTGTGATATAGACCTCTGTTAGGAGTTCTATACCTGCGCGTGTTGGTTGTGTATGTTTTGTGTCTATTCCACTGTCTGTGTGGGGAGCAATGCATTTTAGGCTAGTCACACTCAGTACATATCCAATGGCCTACGTTGGCAGTCCTGCTGATGTCGTCCAATGTGGAATAAACCTTCGGGGAAAGAGTACTTCAGTAATCTCTGTGGCATGTGCTATAACTGAGTAGTGCTGTAGTGTACTAAGGTAGGGGTTCAACTCCCAGACATGCTGTGCATGTGTGTGTGTGTGTGTGTGTGTGTTTGTAACTCATAACCTGTGTGGGGGTGGGTGTGAGTCTGTGACACCTGGGCCCATGTGGAGTAGGTTTTGCAAATGTCTTTTATAGTGGCCCTATATCACAATGCCCACTGTACAGGGATACCAGATGTGAAATAGCCGAGAGGCTGGGGTGTAATCCCATACCCATACCCATGACATCACGGCCAGGCAATCACAGTTAGCGACCCCAGTATTACCCAGAGCACACTCTCAACCCATGAAACACACACACACGCGCGCGCACACACACACACACACACACACACACACACACACACACACACACACACACACACACACACACACACACACACACACACACACACACACACACACATGCTGAGGCAACAGCCAATATGTGTGTAGTACACTGCATATTGATGACTGATAGTAACTATGGTGTGATTGCAGTGGCCTACAGAGGGCATGGCACCCTGTCCATATGTCCAATAGGCACATATATGCAGACAGTGTACCTTCCCCATGTTCCCCACTGGACACCTGCAACACCTGTGGTGCCATCACTTATGAACCACAAAGGACATATCATGCCTGAAAACATGCCCTGTGTGGACAGATGCCACCGATGCCAGAGAATGCCATTAGCATGCTATCAATGTAGGTGCAGGGTTAACCTGTTGTCCATTACCAGTTCCTGCCACAGGTGGCCACAAGCGGCACATCTGACGATAATCTGTGTGCACATGGGCCCGACACTCTAGGTATAATTCCACATGTCACTGTACATGCATGTGGGAGGTGTGTACATCCTGGACACTGTCCATGTCATGGACTAGGGAACAAATACATGGCAGGCGATGATCAGCATTGGCCACACACAACAGGCACCCAGGTGACTGGATGGTGGATACAATACCCACCTTTGTGGGCAAATGCAGAAACCACAGGCCTGAGCCACAATGCAGACCATTGTCATGTGGTCTGATGCCAAGGTATACCCATCACCTAGCCTTGTATAGCAGTCTGCCACAGTCAACCACCACATACCCATGCAGAAATGCACCCATGCATGTCAGTACTGGCACCCTGTGTGTTTGTGTGTGTGTTGTATTATGTGTAAGATCACATCCACACTCACTACAACCCCCAGTAGCATACTGATACATGCTGTCTGAAGTCAGACACCTCCCCATACCCTTCGCCCATACTATATATATATATATATATATATATATATATATATATATACAAATATAAATATATATGTATGTATATCTGTATCTGCATATATGTGCCTATGTATATGTATCCTGGGGATGTTGATAGCCTCCACATTTTAAACCTCCCATAGGAGCCAGACTGTACTGCATGATATGTTACCAATACCAGCTTGACATCATACAGGTGGGATGTAGTACTGTTAACATCTTGTGCCCATGTCATGTCAGGTCCTGGTTATGGAATTTGCAACACTTGGTAGTGTATTGCAGGGTGGATGTGTTTGGCTGTGGGGAGGGTGCCAATTACTACAATACGTATATTGTTTGGGGCCTCCCAACCCCATTGATGGTGCATGTGGACATATCTGTTTCTGTTAATCTACCATTGTTATCTATGGATGTACGCCCATATATACCTATATAGGTATATATATTTGCTTACATATGTCTAACTATGTCCATATATACCTATGGAGATATACATCTGCGTACATATATGTACC